>NC_134468.1:31554127-31614127 GCF_964194025.1 Convolutriloba macropyga | reverse complement strand
TATTCAATAACAAGCGTGAAATATCAGCTTCCATAAGAAGAACTTGTACCAAAATAAGCGTTGACATTCATCAACAGATTCGTCAACGTAAATCATTCATAAGGATTACCTAGCAAGAACTCCGGGGTCGACGCGTCCACCGTTAGAAAATACAGTATGAATTGCAATGAACGGTTGCAAGATCTGCGGCTATTAGCATTGAATGTGATGGGTGATAATACAATTTTTACTGCTAAAACTCACTGCAATTTTCATCAGTTAGTTTCTGCAATGTTTGCGGTTTTCACTGATTATGTTTCTTCTATTTCCTGACGGTAGCAATGATTTTTTATAACCGCCTAAACATTAAAAAGTTTCTGAGCTACATTTCACCACTATAACTTCAACCAATCTTGTTTTTGTTTCATTCATTTCTTTGTGCGTTTGATGAATATTGACGAAACGAAAGGAAAAGAAAACAGTAGGGTAACGATTTTTCACGATGTGAAAATAGTAGTGAAAATTACACTTAGCTGAAGAAACATTAAAAAAGCGATAATTTTAGAGAATCGTCCCTTCGTTGGGTATGCTATGTTTGAGGCATCTTAGCTACTCTGAATTTGGCTCCGAACGGGGTCGAACCTAAATCTATAGGCTTAAGCTCTAGAAATTGGGCATCTGTTAAAACCCATTCTTCTTTCTTATTCCTCGAGGCTTCATATGGTCTATTCATGTTTACGTTGAACAAACCAAGCCACGTTGAACAAATCGTTTGTTTTTCTTTTGCAATTTTTTAGCATGTCACCGAACGAAAAATTAAGAAACCTTATCAGTTTTTTTCCGTAATTTTGAAGGTTCTTGATATAGTCTCAATTTTTATAAATATCGATATTGTCTCAAGTTCTATAACATAAACGAGCATTTGAGAGTGTCTACTACAGTGTCTACTTAATTAGTATTGTCTATAAAAATGTCAACATAAAATGTATTTTAAAATAATATCAGGAATTTTGAAATTTATTTTCATGAAAACTTCTAGAATTTCCCAAAAAATTTGGCTATAAAAAGATTTTGAACGTAATTTTAAATTTGGTTTTTTCTATCGCATCATTTTTGCATCTGGATCTGTGTTCGTATTTCTGCAGCAGGGAGAAGGCGGTAGATCTTTGAATTCAGACCGGTCAAGGCAAAAATGACCTCAATGGCCGGTAAATATTTTATCTACCAGCGTGTTTTCTTGTTTACTTTTTAGATGTCACCGTAGCGTAGTAGCTTGTTTTGTGTGAACTCGCTAGATTTGCCGACCTTTCAATCAGACGTTTAGACAGCAAAAAATTTCATCCTCCTCTATAATTTTACTCCTATACCTTATTCCCTACTCTTTCCTCAAAATGTGTCCTTCAAAATCCTCAGAGACGTGTCTGTCCTTCAGTTAAGGTGAAAAAATGCTCCGCAAAAGCAAACTAGATGGGCACGCCGCCTCTTCTATTTCAGCCCCCTCCCGTTTTGATGCTCTTTATGACCCCCACTCGTAAACTACTTTATTTGGATGTATATATAATTTTACTATGTCTAAGAGTGAGAGAAAGCACATGAACGCGATTGGTCAAAACAATGTTTGTCCAAGGTGAGTTGGAGCCGGGGCTGAAACAAAATAGATCCTGCTTTTGCAGCATACATTTAGTTGTCGCGTGCAATGTCGACTTGAAGACTTCTCATAGATTTTACTTCAAAACAGTGAGATATTAAGAAACTGAAGATCTCTTTAATTCAATACTGCATTATTCTCGACTTAGTTGACACGTCTGCTTATAGTCTTGATATTTGCTAAACAGGTGCTGATTAGGCGAAAAGCGGCTCTTAGCTCGCTTCATTATCGATCAGATTTCGCAAATTTACATTCAGTTGGGATAAAATCTTATTCTCCCTTGAGTAGAAGAAGTTCGCTTTGTTATCTTTCTCTCCCTAATCCCAATTCTCCACAATCTTATCAGTTAGGTTGCATTAGGTTGCTTGACTTCAAGCATTAATTTTGACATTAATCATCATAATTACTATAAGGATATCCTCATCAGGTACACTCACTCAACACAGACACTTTACCAATTTACTTATAAGAACAGATAAGACTTCTGGATCAAATTTTGATTGTTACCGCAAAAAGATATTCCGTAATTGTACTTCTATTCTTATATAACAAGATTTTGGGTAAATGTTGGTCGTGTGAAAACCTTCCCGGAATTAATGTGTATTAGTTATTGCTGTTTTTATTAGAGGACTGATTCGGTATATTTTAAGTCTTGACTGACAAGTTTTTAAGTTTTGGTCAAGACTTGGATAAGATTTGACAATCTCGGGTCAATCAGCATAAAAGAAACCTACAAACCATAAAGCGCCATATAGGGACTTTATGCAAACTTACTAAACATACAACGATTACAAAATTTTTTGAGTTTTGCTCATAAACATTCCAAAAGGCCGCTTGTAGTCCCGAAACTACGTTTTTCTGCATGAAAGGTCAAGATTAAAAATTTTTTATGGCACCTTAAGTCTTGGCAAGTATCAGCACTTCATTACCATTCCGAGATCTGAGTTTCGCATAAGAAGCAGTGGACATGACTTAAAAATTGTAGATTGTATGTTAGCGTATATTACCAATTTCATATGTATACCAGATTTTACTAGATCGTACAAAATTGGCATTTTCAACGATCTGTGTTATAAAACTATAAGATAGTTTTTGGTAGAATTTTTCAATTTAATTTTCACTGATGAGCATTAGACTGTCTTTTTTGCTGCGATGCAACTTAGTGGGAGAAAATTTATATGCTCACCTGGGTTTTTTCTTCAGTCAATTTTGGACTACTGATATATATATATATATATATATATATATATATATATATATTTTATACATATATATATATATATATATATATATATATATATATATATAATATATATATATTTCTTCGAGAGTAGGAGTGGTTTCATCAGAAAGCCTTTCGAGTGCAGATTAGGTAATTTAAAATAAAATTTGATTGTCTTTTTTTCGAGGAGTTACTGAGGTTTAAAATTTTGTTCACTTTTTCCGTATTCAGTTCATTTTTTTGGATAAAATCGCTAAACTCGGCGAAAATTTTTATCGACGATGTTACTGTTTTTAATATAAAGATATAAGTGGTTTCGAAGTGCACTGAAACTATCTGCTTCCAATTACCTTGTTCTCTTGATTTTTTTGTGACTGCTTCCGAATTTTAAGCACGTGCTCTTTTGGTGCATAGATTCTGTTATAAGATTCTATTAAACTGACGAGGCAGCCAGTAGTTGTTAGAGTGCAACGCTAAGTGTTTCAAATGTGATTTTGAGACATGACAAATTTTTGAGTTTGACGTTTAATTGATTTTTTTGCCGTCTTGTCTCTTAGTTCGATTGGCAAAAGTATCAAAAAGATTATTAATAGAGGTCAATTTTAACGTGTTTAATTTTTTTTCAATTAAAGAATGATGATTTTATGATTTTTACATTGTTTTTTTTTCGTAGAAAATTAGTGACTTTTTAAGGTTGCAATTATTTCTTGTGCTATTTGTTGACTAATCATATAGCCCCATAAATGTTGGGCCCATTGGTATTCTATGAAAACACTTTGAACATATTTTGAAGATTTCAGTTTGAAATGGGGAGAAAACGATTTAAAATCTTTTTTTAAATTTCGCGCCCGCCTTGACGTGCTTGCTTTTTATTGCGTTGCAACTTCTTCTGATAGATGGCGGTTTCAATTTCATTCTCATTTAAAAATTATTCAAAATCTTTGGTTTAATTTTACTGCTTTCTAGATTTTAACGCTATTCAAATAGACAAAGGGTGGATATTTTTTTGGGGGGGGGGGGGGGGGCGGCAAAAAAAGGGGGGGCAAAAAAAGGGTGATGGTTTTTTTATCATGTCTTGTTTTCTCATTATTAACCGGCTTCTCCAATGCCTTAAAACAACAATTTTGCAACTTTCAGAATATAACTTTTACTTTTAAACAATTGCAAATATTTTTGTCCTTTTGTTGTTTTTCCCTTGCATCTTTCTTAATTTAGTAAATTTGTTGCCTAGTGGAGACGGAAAACATTGTTTTCTAGTTAATATATGATGCCAAGTGTATCGTTTTTTTGTTTTTTTCTTTACTTCTTGTCGAGCACATACTCAACAAATTTATTGCTACACTAATATTTGCCCCACTCATACTCATCAAATTTATTGGGCCTAAAAGAGACACATAATGTTTGTTTTTTACACATGTAGTTAATAGCTGTTCTTGGTGGTCGTTTTTACAATCCTCTGTTTTTTACGATCCGAACTGTTTGGATTGTGTTGGACGTTTTTTTAGATACATTCACAGGTTCTTCAAGTTTCTGAGGTCAATTGCAACTCAAATCGAAGTGGTGATTCTTATATGTTGGAGTATTGAAACGTGGAAACGGGCGAGAAACACATTTTACTATTAATTTGCGTCCATGACTTCAGTCTTCAAACTTATTGAAATGTGATTTGTTATTTTATGTGAATAATTTTGTGGTAACACATTAATTACTTCAATATCAAAAAAGATTTCCTTCTCGAAATGACTTTTAGTGGATTAACGTGAAGAGTTGAGATTAAGAGAAAATACCATAGAAAATTCGACAGGCGTTCAAAGGAATCTTTTGAAAGAAAACTCCTGTTTGACTCAAATTGAGATATCTGATTGCTTTATTTGTACATCAGATTATTTTCAGTGCTACTTTTAAAATTACATATCTCTAAAACTATGACAATTTTTTTCTGAAAATCTAATCGCTATGCCAATTCTCGACAATATTTTTGTTAATGTTAATATTCTGATGTAAACTTGCGTTCATTATTGAGAATCCATTAAGTGGAAACTCAATAAATAATGACAACATTTTGATATTTTGAACGTTAACAATCTCTGCTTCTTTTACGAACAATATCATGCCAAAAAATGGTGAGAGGATAGGGCGTAAAAATTTTAATTTCAAACGCACTTTGCCGAGCTTGCTTGTTTTGATTTCAAAGTCCATTTTGCCCATTTTTAAAAATGCTGTTAGTTATCGATTACCGGAGCAACCATGTTTGTTTCGAAATTTTTGTTGACGACAGCTGTCCTGATCGGTTTTTTTTGTGTTATCTCTTATTCTTTATAATAACGGTTCGATCCTTTCATCTTTTCATTTTACAATTATCCATTTTTTGTTACCTTTTTTCCTGCTAGCGTATTTCAGTCAGCGCGATTTTCTCCTATCATTTGTAATGCATTTTATAATTTTTTTATTTTTTAGTAGTTTGGTACCTGTATTTTTTTAAATGAATTTATTTTTTTCTACTGTTTATCGGGTAAAAACATGACGTGCTCGATGATTTCGAAATACAGTGGTTTTTGATGAGTCTTAATCGAAAAAGTTTTGTTCACTTTTCTAAAATTTTTTTCTGATGTTTCATTTCGTTATTTATTGTGTCACAGGCTGGAAAATCAAAAGATACTTTTTAAATTACTTTAAAATTGAAGATTTTAGATTTTCAATTCTCTAGATTGCAATCAGGTCATGGCTTTTTTTATTTCTATTTGTACTAGCCGGTTCGGTGATATTTTGTTTTAACTCTTTTGGATTATCCTTAGACTAAGATTCTTATCTTATTGTTTCTAAGTTCCAATTCTTGAGTGAAAACGTTTGTGTTTAATAAGATGAATTTACTTGAAGATAAATAAATAGCAAAAGTGGAAAGAATATTTTAAGTGTACACAGTAACTTGTGCGCGGAGGTTTATCTGAGGGAATGATTGAAATAGGCTGTAGAGAAGTGCGTACGTACAACACTAAAAAGTGGGAGTAAAAAAGATTACTCATGTTACTCATACAAACAGCAAACAGCACTGTATTAAATATGGAAATAGTGGAAATAGTGTGGGAGGAAATAGGAGAGAAATGTTACAACTCACCCCCCTTCGAAGGAAAATATAAAAACTACAAACTTACCAAAGGTATGTCATGCATAATAATTCACGGGCTAAATAGTCCATATCAAAATAATATGCTGAAATGCATAATAAACGTAGAATCAGGAATATACGAACAAGTACAAGTAATACAAGATACAAACAGTGTTACTAGAGTTAATGACAAGTTATTTTTGCTGGCTCTGCTTCTTCGCTTTCTGGTTTATCGGCCAGGGCAATCTAGCATATTTATTTTCCCAGTTATAATCTTTTTCGAAACCATCACCACTTGGGTACCATATAGTAGATAAACGCTCTTTAACAGTTCCCTTGTAGACGTTGAAGATTGAATTTTCAAAATAAATTTCGGTGTCGATCGCGGTTGCCAAATCAAGTAATTCTGCCAAAGATGTTTGCAATTCCTTGTTTTTTTCGTCGTCCAGATTTTGAATTAGTTTAATTGCCTCAGCACGTTTTACATCGATGTCAACGCTTATTCGCTGAATATTTTTCAGATGTTGGCCAATTTTACGATTTTCTTCTGCCTTCACGTTAGCATTTCGATACAGTTGTTGATATTTTAGCTGCTGACTGTCAGCTTTCTCTAAGGCTGCTTTTAGTTCAATAATCTCGTGGTAACACTGAAGATACTCGGCCTCAAAACTTGGTTTTGTTTTAACATTGTTTAATTGGGCTTTTAGAGGTGCTATCAGACTCGCAAGTGGCAATAACGAGGTTGCCGGGAATTGAATTTAAGTCAGGGATATCAACGCTAAATTCATCTGGCGTGACAATGTCAGGAGCTGGAAAGAAGTCGTCAATGTCGAAGGTCGTATTGACGTTTAGAGATGACATGGTAATGTTGATGAAGGAACAGTAAATAATCTTATTAAACACAAACTCATTAATTGGAACTTTTCCAAAGTTTCATTTTAGTTCATACTAAGTACTAACAGTATTCGTATACCATTTTAGAATATTATCCTATAAATATTATAATAGTTTTACATGCACTACAAATTTTGTTTTGGAGGTTTAAAATCCAAGGAGGTGCTAAAGGCGCACTTGCACCCTTTTGAATTTGAATGGTAGGATAAATTTTTATCTCCATTTCTTCCGCATACTTCTCCTGGTGTTCATTGGAGTTTAGCGGTTTGTTTACAGGTATATAACCTGTTTTGTTTTCGTCATCGTTCGCACCATGGCGATTGAAGATGGAAGTGAAAATGGACAGAACGAACAAATTGAAAACTGCTCCTAGCAGGATTTTGCTGAAGCCAACTGTTGCTCCCGTTAGTCTGTGTATTTCAAAAGCTTTCAAAAAACGACAACAATTTCCGTTATAAGTTTGACGAAAAGGAAAACTGTAAACCAAATACCAAGTTTTTCTAGGTAGTAAGCAACAGATCCAAAGGCTGACTTGAACTGCTGCGTGAAGTAGTTAGGTGAAAGGAATGAGTCAAAATACATTCTATTATTCAAACTGAGCGCCTGGTCTAGCTTTCCGGATTCCTTGATTCGGACATTGTCTCCATTTGTTAGTATTCGTCTAGTTAACTTTTTAAGAATGGTCGCAGAAGCAGAATTATGGATGACATTGTCCCAAAAATCTTTTATTTGGGCAGGTGAGTAGAGACGTGACCGTTGTAGGTCGTATTCTTCTGGTTCAGTAATGTGGCCAATCTCCGTTGGCTCAAAAATTAAAGGTGCATTTACTGGTTCCGGTGCCGGTGAGAGCTTATACCAAGAAGTAGCTACGTCAAGATCTAGTTGGAACATATTCCCGTATGTTCCTTGACATGGGATTTCGTTTGCGAAGGGGAAGGTTTGACGTGTAATTGGGTCAATAAAGTGAGTTTTCCCTTCGTATTCAATTGGAATGCGGTCATAGCATCTATCAAGGATTTTCAGAGGTGAAATAACCTTTGGGCATTGATACAGCCAAGCAACGCTACCATCAGTGTCAAGAAACATGGAACGATCTCCAGTGAGCATGTATCCAGCTAAACGAGTATTCTGAAGAGCTAACATAAAAATAATTAAGAATTGTGTCCTCTCCAATTCGCAGTCATTGCGTAGAAGAGTAAGCTCAGAATGGCGAAGCCGCTTAGCGTTATAAAACACTAAAAAGTTTAATTTGGCCTGAAGATGCAGCTCATAGTCAATTTTATCGGCACCAAATTGTTGCCATGGAGTTTCACCATATCGTGTGGCGTTCGGATGCCATCTATAATTTAAACTTGAATACTCGAGATTCTGTTGTGAATCAATTGAAAGTCTGTAGGAGTTGGATGAAAAACTCGAAGGTTTTCTGGGGTGCCCAGAATCCAAATTGAAACCGTTGTCATATGCGACGAATAGGTTAGCAAAGTTTGTTCTGTAAAGTTTTTCTGGCTTGCCACAAACTTGTTTCTTCTCGTTAAACACCCTGATTCTGATATCAAACTTGATAGGATTTGAGCTATCATTGTGCTCGGTGCTATCACTAACTAAGAAGTATATAGGGCTTTGAAATTTTGGTGTGTGCTTCAACATTCTAGCAGGTTGGGAGAACAATTGAGTGACCAGACAGTTTTCTGGTGCGTCCCAAACATAAGCATGTGGGTCTAATGTTGTAGTGAAGCAGCCCTCTTCGTTTAGGGTACATGGGAGTTTCATGCTGAATGGATTCCTGACTTCTAGGGTTTGGAAGTCTACGTACAAAGTGACATTTTGCATAAAGGTTACGATGCTTAGGTGCTTTACCTCACCAGAGTCATCGCATTCATCTTTGTTTTCGCGTTTTGTTCCGGCATTTCCCCATGACTGGGTTTCGACATCATAGTC
Source organism: Convolutriloba macropyga (assembly GCF_964194025.1). Taxonomy (NCBI): domain Eukaryota; kingdom Metazoa; phylum Xenacoelomorpha; order Acoela; family Convolutidae; genus Convolutriloba; species Convolutriloba macropyga. The sequence goes on along the minus strand of NC_134468.1, from coordinate 31,605,340 downwards.
GACACTAGCTGTGAATGTTTTACCCCAGTAGGAGATATTGAGTTCTTTTGTTGCTATTGCTTGTCTACAATCATCTGCAGACAACACATAGTCGGTGGTAATTGATGATTGTTTATGAACAATGGATGAATGCGAGAACATGCCGCAGTGAAACCTGAGTGGTTGGATCTTCACTCTACACATTGTAGCATCTACTGAGGTGCGGAATGAACGTTGATACACATGAACGTAAGCATCAGCTACTTTGACCTGTTCAGGTGAAATTGTGCAAGGAGCGACTTGATTAAGGGAGTACATGCGATTTTTGCGCATTCGTTTGCAATCATAGTGAACAACTTTTAAAGACTCGGACACATTGTCCTTTTTGTCTTGCTGTTGACTTTGCGTTTTAGTTAAAGTAATGAGTGTAGAAAACAGAGTAAGTAAGAAAGTAATAGATAAGAAAAGGAATTGTGTTTTTAGAGAACAACTCATTTTGGCAAGATGAAATGTGGGACTGAGGAAGAAGTTTTTGATCGTCTGTATTTATACTCCAAATGACGTCATCGAGTGAGACGGGACCTCATTGGTCCAGTTTTTTTCTGCACTCATTGGAGTTTTTTTTTTGTGTTTATGGATAATAATAATTATGTCGACCTATGGCACGAAGGCCTCGGCCAAGTGATCTGCTACGAGCGGGATCTGGTGACTGACTCGTGCTCCTATTAGCAGTGGATCCTTCATCTGGATCTTGATGAGAACCGATTGGTCTCTGAACAGTGTGTGTCTCAGGAGTCAACTTACTTATGTCAGTAAGTGAGTTATCTAACTCCAGATGTTGATTTTGCGTCCTTGGTGTAAGGATTGGTGGTGGTATTTCCACGGGGTCAAGTGTTTTGAAGGAGCCGTTGGTTAGAATTTTATTCAGCTTTCTTCCTCTTTCGGCGCTGAAGTTTTGATAAAATGTTTTAGATTCATCATCTAAAGGGCAGTAATTTGAAATCAACTCAGGCAGGGTTTCCTCTTTTGAGAAATATTCGATCAGGTGATTCCTATGGACCACCTTTTTCACCGAATTGTCTTTATCCAAAGTGATTTCGTAGTTAACATTGGTGATTGGTTTAGTTACAGTGAAAGGTCCCATGCGTAGAGCACTGAGTTTTTGACTCTTTGACCTATCTATTGTGTGATTCTCAAGAAGAACTTTTGTCCTACTTGAAGGGGTTGACCTAGCTTGTGTCTGTTTCTGTAAAAATGTGATCGGTCTTGTGTGTTTATTGAGGTGAAATATGCATTTGCATAGGTGTTTTTAAATTTATTTTCACGGTGAATTAAATTTGAAGATGATGGTTTAAATAGCAGTGGATTTACTGCATTGTTTTTCGTGAAGGTTTCAGAATGCTGGTGAGAAGGCAATCCTTCACAAAATTGAGCCGAACAATTTAGGTCTAGGTTTCGAGTAAGTCCCAACTTCATTGACAATGGGATCTGTGGTTTTTGACCAAAGACAATCTCGTACGGAGTTTGACCCGTTCCGTAATTAACGGACGTATTATGAGCAAACGCAAAATTTCCTACCAGTTCGGACCAATTTGTCCCCTGGTCAGAGATAAATTGCCTGAAGTATCGACCAAGATGCTTGTTTTGAATTTCTACCTTGCCATTTGTCCATGGCGAGTAGGCTGTTCTGGGTGCATGTGTTATCCCCATTTCTTTCAGCCAATGTGTGAAGTCGTGATTCATGAAGGCAGTGCCTCGGTCGTATACCAACTTTTGTGGTATCCCAAATGATGTAATGAACTTTTCGAGGGCTTTGATAGTATCTGATGCTGAGGTTGGTTTAACCGCGTAAACTTGTACGAAGCGAGAGAATGCATCCACAACAACAAGGCAATGCTTTTTGCCTTTGCTAGAAGGGTTGAGAGGACCCTTGTGATCTATGTGCACCGTGTGCATTGGGAATGGGATGTCATCATTCCAATTTTCAAGGGGTGCTTGGTTTGGTTGACTGGGTTTGTGCTTGTTTTTCTGACAGATAAGACAGTCATTAACAAGCGCTTGGACCCATTTTTGCATTCCAGGCCAGTAGAAGTATCCTTTTAAAGTTAGCAGTGTCTTTTCTACACCCATATGACCAGCTAAGGGGTGACTATGTGCAAGGGCAGAAACAATGAGAAATAAACTTCGTGGCAAGCAGATTTTTTGTTCAAAATCAGAAGACATGTTTGGTTCTTTATACACCACCAGATTCTTTTCTGGTTCAATGGCCAGGCTCTCGAACCTGTTATAGTAGGCCATCAGACCTTTTGAGTGCCTTAACGCAACCGAGCGTTGCGGTTTCTCTCCCTTTTCTATCCAAGTTCTTACTTCGCTCAATACGGCGTCATTGGCTTGCTCTTTAGCAATCAAGTCTGAATTTAGTGGTTTGATACTGTAGTCATCATCGGCTAAAGCTAAGTCTTTGTTAAGGTCAACAATGCTTGCAACAAACGCACTCTCAATTTCATTGACATTCATTGTTCCCTGCACTGATTGAAGTTCCTTGACTTCATTTAGAAACTGATTGTCGATTTGTGCGGTTAAGGTATGTTCATCATTTTCTCCGGTATCGGACTCAGAATCAGAAAGACCATTGCTCTCTTTGTCATTCATTTCGATTTCGGAGTAGACATGTGATGAATCAGATTCACTATCTGTTGAGCTTAAACTTAGTTTCCGTTGCTGATTTATATGCCTTCCTTGTTGGAAGCAAAGATTCAAATCGGTAATGGAGTGTAACCTATCTTTTAGGTACTCCTGTTGATAGGAGTGTTCCATTTTGTTCCCAAAAAAAATTTGGCGAGTGGTATTATTTTGATGAGAAATTATAGGAAAGAAATCATTGGAAGACCGTGCTTCGGTATCATCGTGGTTGATGAAGTATTTGATCTCTTTTCCATTCTCGTCGAAGAATTTAATTTCCTTTGGGATGCGTTTATGTTTTAATTGTTGTTTGTTTATTTCCTTCAGAGACAAATTTCGACTTAATATGTCGGGGAAAGCCAGGTTCTTACCTGGGGTCCAGATAATTTTCAAGTTCTGGAACTGAGTTATGATCAACTGATAACGGAAAAAGCGATGCGATAGTTTTCCACGTCTTGCCCAAAGATACAGGATCGGTTTGTGATCACAGTAGACATAAATGGGAAAGGGGGACCCGATAATCAAATGTTCATAAGTTTGTAAGGCCGAAACTATTCCACAGAGTTCTCGGTGCATTGTGGACATCTTTTGTTCTGATTTGTTAAATATTCTTGAATTGAACGACACAATCCCTTTTCCTTCTGGGAACTCTTGAACTAGGATACATCCTGTTCCCACACTCGAGGAGTCTACATGGATGTGGAAAGGATAACGTTCACTGGGGATAGCAAGAATTGTATCCTCACTTATTCTATCTTTCAAATCATTGAATAAGTTTTCGTGTTCTGCAGTCCACACAAATGGTACATTATCTCGTGTTAACTCATGGAAAGGCTTTGAGTCTACATGCAAATTTTTAATATAACTGCTGTAGAATCCGAGACAACCTAACACACGCATAACATCTCTTTTGTTCTCTGGAGACTTCAAAGCTTTGAGGGCAGCTACTTTCTTCGCAACTGGTTGAATACCATCCTGCGAAACGACATGCCCTAGGAATTGTACTTTTCTGAGAAAAAAATTCGTTTTCTCAGGTGCCGCCTTTAGTCCTGATGCCCTAAGTAGACGGTGGTACTCTTGAATGATGTCCATCATTTCTGGTTTAGTTTCAGCTTGCATTAACGTATCATCAATGTAGGTTATCGCTTTCTTGCGTTTGATTAAGGGAGCGAACTGTATAGTCATGATTCTACTAAAGAAATTTGGCAGACCGCAGAGACCATAGAAGCCACGCTTGAAAGTGAACTGTTTAGATCCAATGACGAAGCTCGCAAGTTTTTGAGTTTCATTGGTAAGGGGGACTTGGTTGTATGCGGATAGAAGGTCACTAGTAGTGAAGTACTTGCCGTTAATCCTGGTTAACATGGTATTCAAAGGTTCCAGTGGCCAAGAATAGGATGACAAATCTGTGATTGAATTTAGGTACCGAGCATCAATTACAAGTTTGATAGTATCACCTTTCGGTAAAATGATGATAGGATTAATAAACATAGAACCCATCTCGATGTCATCTCCCATTTCACGAATAATGTCAGCTCTCTGGAGTTCTTCCAGTAGTGCTTCCAGTTTGCTCTGATAGTGCAAAGGGACTCTCGAAGCTCTTTGCTTCTTGAGTTCCGAGTTCTCCTTTAGCTTAACATGAAATTTCTGCTGGATTTTTCCGACATCATACTTATGATGCGAGTATACATCTTGGTCGTTCACCAGGATCCGAAAGAGGAGATGGAGCTCATCGTCTGTTAGTTCGGTTTCACTAAAGTCAAATTTTTTCAAAAATTCTTGGTCTTCAGGATGGAAATTCTTAAAGAATTTTGATGGTAACTGTCGTGGTCGATGGACTGTATTATTGATTTCTGCCTGTGGTCTGAGAGATTTGGATTCCGCAGAAAAATCAGTGGCCAATTCGGTCTGTTCACAATCGAGCATCTCCAAATCTTTGTCGTCATAGACAGTTTGTGAAACCTTGCTCACTTCAAAATGTTCCTCGAATTGAGGATAATTGTCTCTGAGCTCATCGACGAAAGCAATGTTGTTAGTTATTGAATAGATTGTCGAACTGTTTTGATTACGATCTAAATCCAACACAGTATAACCAAGTTTCTCAGACGGTAGAGTTATCTTATATGAGTTTGGATTGTTTAACATTATAGGTATCTGACTCTCTGGCGATCTACAATAAACGTTGAAAGTATAGATTCCGGCATCTCGAACACTCTTGTGTAATCTGAACGTAGTTCCTGGAGGAAAAACTTTAGGAGACGTTTGAGGATAAATGGAAACAACTCTCGTGGAGTTTGGTGCAATCGTTATGTTTTCGGACAGACCAAACCGTCTAACTTCACTGATAAAGGGAAACTTTTTATCACTTTTTGGGCTCATTGCCACCCATTGTCCGGGATAGGCTTTCAAGGAAAGTGCAAGGTCGGAGAACTTGAGTGTCTCACCAAATTGGGAAAGGAAATCATTTCCCAATATGTTATACTCTGTGCCTCCTGGGCCAAAAATCCAAACTTTATGGCGAATCGGGTATTTTCCCTCAATATCGAAATTAGAGATGATATAGTCAAAACCGAGGATGTCTAATTCGTCCCCATTTATACCACAGGTACGTACATTCGTTTTAACAGGTTTTAGATTTTGAAGTTTTGCAAGTTCGATGTAAGTAGGGTAGTTTATCAAAGAGCAGGTTGCGCCGGTATCTACCAGAAATTGGGCTTCCATGCCGTAATTTTTTTCTTTATCTCGCAAGTCAAATTGCACTAGATCAATAAATAGCTGTTTATGTTGACTTTTTGAGGAACTAATTGCATTCTCAGCTTGTTTTGGGTTGTTTAACGGGGATTTTGTTTTGATGTATTCGAATATTGCATTTATTTCCTCTCGTTGGTCAAAGTGCACACTGGACCGTCTTGACCGGTCGTATTGTTGCGGAGACCTATGTCGAGAATCTTGCCGATCTCTGCTATGAGACCGAGATTGTGGCTGATTTCGCGGACAGGGGCTCTGTCGCCTGTTTTCTCGGTTGTCAGATCTGTGATTACTACCAGAATATCCACGATTATCATAATCGTTTTGTCTTCTTCTGGTGTCGCTGGAGGATCTTCCTCTGTCGCGATCTCTCTAATCGGTGTTTTGTGACCGCCGGTCATAGGTAGAGTTTTGCCTTCTGGAATCGTTTCGAGAAGGTGAAGAATTTCTGGATCTATTTGAGCTTTGATAGTTATTGCTCGATGATGGCTCTCGTGGCCGTCTGCTTGGATATTTGTCAGAAAACTTTTCTGAGTACTGAGGAGATCGGTGACTACGCTCCTGTGATTTTTTATTTTTAAGTTTATCACAATATTTAATTGTGTGGTTATTCTCTTTGCAATATTTGCAGAACCTGGTATTGTTTTGTCTCATTCGAGGCTCGTTTGGGTTATAGGTGGCATTAATTTTGTTTGTTTGCAATAATTCGGTCATCTTTTTAAGTTGTTCCTCAACGTTAGCTAATCGTGAGTCAGATGTTCCACTTTGGACTCCAGTCATACTGGTACTCACGCTATAGCTGAGGTCTTTATTTATGACATGGTCTTTTAGAGCTTGCCAGGTTATGGCGGGATTTTCAATTAGGTGTCGGTATGCATTTTGCTTAAGAGCAGCTGGAGCAAGTCCACGCAAAAAGAAATCTTTGTATTTCTGAGCGCGTTCGTCAGCTCCAAGATCTGACCAGCCCTTGTCTACTGCACGTGTCACTCTGTATATGAATCCCTTGATGGGCTCATTATCTTGTCTCTTGAGAGATTCAGCTTCAATTTGCTGGAGGTACTTGTCTTTACCATCGGTAAAGCGGTCTATGAATTGCGTTCTTAGGTCGTTCCACGCAATTGCTGCGTTCAGACCTCCAAACCAATCCTGAGCAGGACCGCGCAGCACTGAACCAAAAAGCTGTTTTCGCCTATGGTCAAACAGTTCTTGCTCATCCGCATCGTCTGGTCTAAGACCTAGGCTGAATCCGATCTTCCTCTCTATAAGATCAATGAAGGTTTGAGCGTCTTCGCTCGCATCTAGCCCTGTAAATTTCTCCAGAGCAATGTCTGGATATGCCACCGCTTGTGCCATGTCAAGAGTGACGGAGTTGTGGGCTTAATACAACTGAGGAGGAATTATAGGTACAATCAATAATTAAGGATTATTCGAAGAAAACTGTCTACTCGTTCAACCAGTCTGCGACTGCGAAAGAACTTTCGACAACACAGAGAATTAATTAGGAGTTGAGTCAGGTGAGTCTTGTTCAACTAGTTCAGGACTTCGAAAGAACAGACAACCCAAGTGTAGTTTAAAGTGATGATAAAATAGTTTAAAGTAAGATATAAGACATGGTTAAAAGTTACAAGCAAGTTACTACAACGTTCAACTAGTTTAGAACTGCGAAAAAACGGAATAACTTGCGTTTAAAATTTACAAGCAGGTTAAAGTTAAAATTAAAGTTAGAGGAAATTAAAGTTAAAAGTTAAAGTTAGTTAAGTTAAATTAAGTAGGTTAAGTTAAACAGTTAAGAATTAAAAGTTTAAACAGAAGTGTTCGACTAGCCATAGGCTTCGAAAGAACACGTATTTTCGTTAATTTGAAGGTTCAGATGGAAAAGTTAAAGGAACAGGTTAAAAGCTTTTTTAGGTTTTAAAGGGAAATTGAAATGAGACAGAAGAAACAACACGGAAATTGAATATATTTAACAATAAATTGTAAATTTAGTGATTGCGTTTTGGATTTCTGGTGAATTCGTCTTAGAATTCACTGTTTTGTCCGGAAATACTATATCAGTACAGTCTTATGTACCTAAGTATTCGCCACAATTTTAGTGCCTTTCGATTATTTTGTTACTTTTTGTAACAACGGATCATATCCATACCAAAAGTTGCACTTTTGTTGTTTTTAGTTGTGTTCATACACAACTTATGTTTTGTGGTGATCATATCACTAGAGACAAGTTTTAATCGTATAAAACTTGCTCATTTGAGTCTAAGTTTTGTTTAGAAAACTTGAAATTCCGAACCGTCGTACAGTTCGTTTAATCGGTGGCCTCACTGGTCGCACCAGTTGTACTAGCCGGTTCGGTGATATTTTGTTTTAACTCTTTTGGATTATCCTTAGACTAAGATTCTTATCTTATTGTTTCTAAGTTCCAATTCTTGAGTGAAAATGTTTGTGTTTAATAAGATGAATTTACTTGAAGATAAATAAATAGCAAAAGAGGAAAGAATATTTTAAGTGTACACAGTAACTTGTGCGCGGAGGTTTATCTGAGGGAATGATTGAAATAGGCTGTAGAGAAGTGCGTACGTACAACACTAAAAAGTGGGAGTAAAAAAGATTACTCATGTTACTCATACAAACAGCAAACAGCACTGTATTAAATATGGAAATAGTGGAAATAGTGTGGGAGGAAATAGGAGAGAAATGTTACATATTTATTTCAAGTTAAAATTTTTGTATTAATCTTTGACGTGATGTTCCCTTCAAATGAGTTTTATTCATTCGATCATGAAAATTTTATACTAATTCGCGTGTTTGACGTCATTTATCAAACTTATTGAAGAGTGGCTTGTTGATTTGTGTGACTAATTCTCTGCTTACAAATGTTTGCTTACTCAAAATGTCTTCAAATACCCTAATTTGAAGAATTTAGTCTAACAAGAATATCACAATTTAATTTATGGTTATTCCAAGGCGGTCTCTGAAAAAAATTCCAGTTGAATTTAAATTGATAAATTGAGACATTCGTTTTTGTTTTCGTTTTCTGTGGTATTTATAGTCTATTGGTCTACAAAACTATCACAATTTTGACAATTTGTCACATGTTTTCATTTGTATTTAAATTTGATTTTTTTTTGGTATTATTATCGGCTAATATTCGATGGTTTGAAAATGTTTTATCTGTGGTTATTTTTGTACAATCATCCAAAAAAATGATGACCCAAGTCACATCTTTAGGTGCAAACGCACATTGCTGAGCCTGCTTGTCATGATTTTTAAAACCATTTCACGTGTTTTGTGTTTCTTACTTAGTTCAGAATTGTTCTGAACAAACATGTTTCCTCCTGAATGCTTTTCAGTTGACGGCTGCAACATCTTGTTTGACAGCAAACCTGGTAATCAAAAACATTAGAGCGGGGTTATACTTTTTGAGATGGGTATGTCACTTTTATGGTTAATTTACTCACTGAATAACTGTAGATTTGATGCAGAATCTAACTGGTTCACCCAATAACAGGTAATATATCTAAATTGTTGGTTTAATGAGTCTTTAAACACAAATGCGGTTATTTTGAAGTCCAAATAAAGAGATGCATACCTCTAGTTTTCTGTTAATGGCAGTAAAATACTTTTAATAGAACGCTACTTATCAGAACATATTATCATGAACAAGCACCCATTTTGCTTTTTTAGTTTACTTATCACAACATATTATCATGAACAAGCACCCATTTTGCTTTTTTAGTTTACTTATCACAACATATTATCATGAACAAGCACCCATTTTGCTTTTTTTTAGTTTACTTCAATGCTATTTTTAGAAGAGTCTGTTTCTAATCCTTTTTTGTTGGTTTTTAACATTCTAATAACCTTCTTTTTTATTAAAAAACTTGGACAACAGACCAATTTCTTATAAATTTTGCAGTCTTGAAGATGTGTTTCGTTTTCTTTTTATTTAATTTTGAAACAAATGGGTATTTTACCAATTTTGTTGCCTTCAGCACAGTATTAGTACTTTTTGATTTATTTTTTCTGGTTGTACACGAACTCCTCCAATATTACTCACTTAATATTAAGAAATCGGAAAGAAAACTGCCTTCTATCAATTGTTTTACCAATTTGTGGGAAACAGACAAGAGCCACAGTATTGATTGTTAAATACACTGTCATTCCATTTTTTTCAAAAGCTTAAAAGCAATTTTTTTTTTCAATTTTACGATTTTTGCATTCTGTTTGTCAGCTTTTTAAAAACTGTGTTAGAATCAATTTTTGATTATTTTTTCTGCTGTCATTGTGACTAATTGTCGCTAATCAAGACTAGCATTGGACTTTGACTTTTTAAGTTCACTGAAAATTAAAGTTGGCATACATTGGCGATCTTGGCTGCTTTTTAAAACAATCGCAATTTTACAAATGAGGAGGAGATTAAATTAGAATCATTTACTGCTTTATTTTAAAGAAAATCTGTTTCTTGTCAGCTGCTGAAGTTTGAAATATCTCCAACAAATAACTTCCAAACAAATATGAGCTTTATTCACAATAAGTTTTAGTGTGTCCAAATGTTGTAAATGTTTATAGATTTAATTTGAAAATTTCGTTCTAGGCTTCTTCTATTTCAAATAATTTTTATTTTGGATTTTTTTGCTTGAAGTAATCATCTTTAAAACCTGTTGTCTTTTGTATAACCAATTTGACGAAGATTGATATTTTTAGTTTTAGAGGAAACACGAGGCAGTTTACATACTTAATTGTCTCGATCATATTGGTCGAAAATTGATGTGAACAGAGAGAGCTGAACATCCATGGTTGGAACTATCATTGTTTGTTTTTTCACACATTTTTTTTTCTCTGTCCAACTTTTTCAGGAGGCTGTAGATCTAAATTAATGAGAATAAATTGCTATCAAATCTATCTTAAAACATGTCGAATTTCTTGCCACTTTTAAATATATAGAGTCTTGATTTTTGGCTGCATCTTAAATCCTTGTAATACGCATATGCTGAGCTCTTAAATCTGATAGCGGGTGTTGCGGTTCACAAATCAATTTTTGCGAATCTAACGGTGACTCTAAGGTAACTGATTATCATACATGAACATTAATGTAATGGAATTGACAAATATTACTTAATTTAATGAAAATGTAATTATTTTTGCGTGAGCACAAAATTATTCACGCAGCTGCTACCTTTCTTTGATCTTTCTATTATTATTTTCCTCAAAAAACCGACCTTTCATTCTGATTTTCTTAGTTTAGTTAGTAGCTGCTAACTTCCTTCGTCACGTTTTTTCACGTAACTGGTGACATTCTTAGGTAACAGGGTAACATTTTTACATAACAAGTAATCGGTGAATTCTGATGATGCTTGGCTGCTTCCAATTTAACAGAAGATTACTATCTGCACTCTTGCGTCACCAGACATTTATTCAACTTCAATAATCTTTATTCTTAATTTTCCATTTACATCACAATAATTAAGGCGCTGATAATAGTTTGATAATGTCTCAAAAACGAGTCCGAAAATGGCCAGGTAATTAATTGATGATAAATTTAGTTTCCAGGGATATTAAACCTTTTTTGGGGAGAAACAAAAACAAATTTAGCTGGTTTTTAAACAGCTAATTGAGTGTGCACGTTTGGTATAAACTTTTACATATCATTGCCACACTCGTGTCATTAGATAGAACTGCCTGTTTTTTTCATGACACTTTATCAAATTCCATTTTAACCAATACCGTTACCCAATACCATTTTACCCGATGACAGTTTAACTCTAATGCCCTTTGAGGTTTTCGTTTAATAATCCGGTTACAAATTAGCAGTAGCTATTAGAAGGATGGTTTCTCATACTTAAGCGGATAATTCTAATCCCATGTTCGGTTGTGATAGTTTGGGGCATCAATGTGGCCCTCAGATATTGTTATGCTAAATAATCATTATGGTAAATTTCACAAAACTGGCATTGCATGTTAGGTATAATGGCATGTTGTACAATGGAATTGGTTAAATTGTCCTGAAACTAGAATTGCCATAAATGCACATTTTTAACAAAAATACGTGCTCCATAAAAGAACAGAAAACGTGTATAATCAAACAAAGTCTCTCGGAAGTGGATCACATTTAGTTATTGGATTGAACTTATGATTATTTACTAATTTTATTTGCAGCTTGTTTGAAATTTTGTATGTCCAGTAATTTGTTCTTCACAGACATTTGAATTAAAAAGTTTCCTTAAAATGGTAGTTCTGCATTAAAAACAAGGAGGCTCTTTATTGTGCGTTTGCACATAGCGTCCGACCCCGCTCATCCACATTTCTGACCTAATTGTCTAACAAATGAAGAGATTAGAGATATGTACACAAAAAGAGGTTTGTGCAAAAATATCTCAAACTACTAGAAATAAAAAGATCTCAAACTACTAAAAGAGTTAACTAAAGCCATGCCTCATTAAAGAGCTCAAGACAGCTTCCACTAATAAGACTAGAAGACAATAGAAACGACAAAATAAACGAAAAACAAAAACATATTTAGTTTTAATAGCACATAGTGACAAAATAAAAATTCCACCATGAAAAAATTTTAACTGCACATTTTTTGTCCACAACTACATAGCAATTGAGACCTATCCATAATGGTATCAGATATCCAGTCGAAAAAAGCAATCAAAAAGTGGCGAAGTTCAAAAGTCCATCAATTCTTTGAACAAAAAAATTTCTTCAAATTAACTAAAACCATTAGCTTACAACAGAAATTTGAAATAGATTTATGTATAGCTCCTCAAGGGACATTTCTTTTGTGAGACATGAAAAATTTACGAACAATTTACGAAAACACAAAGTATTGAAGCCAAAATCTTTATGAAAAATAATAGTGTCCAAGCATAAGCTGTAAAATAAAGCCGGAAACGAGGATGATCTTATCTTTTTTTCACAAGAACACTCATTATTGATGAGATCAAGTTTCAAAAAATGACAGAAGAAAACAAAAAAGGTAATAAAATATGTAAACACTAGCAAAGCAAAAAAAATCAAAGTCATTTGAATAGAGCCAGAAGGAAGCATCGAAGCAAAAAAACCTATTCTCTTGCAAATTGCTTCAAGTTGAGCCAGGTGAACTTTCAACGCCAACGGGAACTTTCAGTATTGAAACTTGTTATGAAAAAGAAGCTTCAACAAATGGAATAAGAAAGACCAAAAATGTGAAATTTTTGAAAAAGTACTCTCCAATAAAAATAGAATCGTTAGGAAGGTAAACTATCCCTTTTGTCGCTGCTCCTTTTTGAAGAACACACAATTATTTCATATTTTGTCGTAAAAACAACTTTTGATTAAGATTTTGATCCAAAAAAAATCTAGAAATTAGCAAAATTGAAGCTAAAAAGAATTAAAATTATACCCAAATGTCAAATAGTCACAAAAATTTTGAACCTCAGCACTTCCTCGAAGAAAATAAGAAACTCAAAAAATCTTTTGCTTTCAAAATTTACGCTTAATGAGCTCTCTAATGATAACACGCACAATTCTCCACAATGAATATATTGGGCGGCCAAAATTGATTGAACAAGAAAACCCATTCGAGTATATAGTCCCCCTACTAAATGGTGACAGATCAAAAAGCCAAAACACCACTCATAACTGAACATTTCTTTGATTATGATCCAAATCTGAACCTCTGTTTTAGTGTATCTTAATATGGTACATGTAAAATTACGTTCCAAGGTTATCTTAAGCTCTTGTAAGCGCTGTTTTTTACACGATGTCAGAATAAACGGGTGTTGAGTTTGTCCAATTTTTTATCATCATGAAAAATTTTTGCATCGAGTTAAATTCTGAGAAGCACTGTTTTGTATGTTTATTGTATAAAACTTACCTGGCGTGTTGATAATTACTTAAAAAATCAATATTCCAATGTTTTTGAGACTTGAACAAAAATTGGAAAGTGAGATGTTGTTCATCATCGCAAGACTTACACTAATAACCGAAGAGCGAAATAATTTGAATTAATATTGAGTTTACTATTTTTTTTGATCAATTAGTTCTTTTTATCATTGAAAATTAAAACCTCTCTTTTTTGGGGTCAGTGGGAAGTGATTGAATTTTTTTCATTATCCTAAAAATATTGTAATCCTATACATCTTATATATAATAATAGCTGTCGAGTTAAATTTTTTCCACCCTTTCTAAAACTCTTAAATCTAAAGTTAAAGAGTTTGAATTTTATGCACTTAAGTGTGCTTGCGTTTTATTTTTGAATTTTGCTGCGGATTTCAAACGGGTCAAAATTAATAGACCAAAATCCGCTCAATGTTATTTTGCGAATAAGGTATATGTTAATTTCAATAAAATGGCAATTGCTTTCAATTAAAAGGACATAAATTTATTGCGAGGACTAAATATGCCATCACTAAAAATGTTCTTGAAGTTTGCTACATTTGCAAACGATAAAGTTTTAACAAAAGAATAAAGAATTCTAGAAAAAAATTACTGCGAGCTAGAGTAACTCTTTATTCAAATTTTTCTTGAGACCGAAAGGTTTTTCTTGTAAAATCTTGCAATATACTCATAGAAAAAAGTTAGTTGTAAGATCTTGCAAGACAGAAGCTAATCTTGTAAGAATAGAAGATTTTGCAGGATGAAAGTTTGTTTTGAGAGACGGAATGTTATCTTGCAAAGTCTTTCAGACGAAATGTTATCTTGCAAAGATCTTGTAAGTCCGAAGATTATCCCGCAAGATTATTGCAAGTTCGCTCCGGTCAAAATGTGTTCTGATTGGTTTCATTTTTAGCACTTTTTCCGCAATTTCTTGCATATGCCATTCAGGGGCGAGTTGCCCAATTTGAAGACAACGTAAACTGATCTAAACCTACAAGTTAACAAAATTACACTGTTTCAATTCAACAATTTGTGCGCGTTATTTCATGTCTTTTTCATAATATTAATTGTTATTTTTCCAGTGTTCAGTTTTTTGCTTTGGAACCCTTTATAGACGCCATGTGCTTATTGTGCTCAAAACGTTTGTTTTTTTCAAAAAAAAATCGAAAATTGGCCTATTTTGAAGACAAATTTCATCTTGTAAGATCCTGCAGGAAAAATAGTATATCTTCTGTCATAATTTTGCAAGATCTCTCAAGATAAGCTTTTTTCCGATTAGGGTGACCACTAATATGTGGGTTTTAGCTCAAAACTGATTGAAAACCTGCGCTACTATCAAGATACAAACACTTCTGCGGCAAAGTCTATAGCGCATTTCAGTTCAGTACTGAATGATAGATTGATTCATGTAACTTTTTTCATTAGCCAGAATTGCGTTAATTCAAGTTTCAGAGCAAGAATCTTGTCAATTTTTGACACCTCAAGGTCGGCGCGATTCTTTCATACCCGTTAACAACGTCTCTGTTAATATATACTGATTTACAGTTTTAACCCGTTAATATACTTCAAAATAACAAATGTAAACCGTGAAAGCTACCCAAAAGTATTACAAATTAGACTGTCAATTCCAAAATTGTCCCCTGTCTTTAGTGTTCTGCACGGGTGTGCAGTGATATATTTAGCGAAAGTGAATGGGTGGAATGCGCTCAGCTTTTAGAATTGTCGAAAAAAAAAATTCAGAGCTAGTTTTGTTCCAACTCTTAAAATTTTTTTCTGTTCTCCTTACATTAATCAATGTACGATTTTTGAAGCGCAAAGGTTTTTTATCAAAATTTGCTGCATTTTCTTAGATTGCTTTCCGGTTATTGTTCCTCCTCGTCCCTCGCTCTTACAAATTTACTTCATAACAGTTTCGAAGGAAAAAAATGAAAACTCCTGACATCATCGGCAACTTTTTCATTTACTGCATGTTTGTCCAACAAAGGAATGTACTTCTCTTGCTTTGAAAATAAAACATGAGTTTTTCTTCAATTACGCTATAAAACACAATTTAGCTTTAAAATGTTCCCGCAAAAATTGATTTCGATTTAATCAGATTAGCTATTATAGATTTTAATAGACAATAGTTAATAGTTTTGACAATCATTTTATCTGAAAAAATTGTTTACGTGTTATACTTTAAACCAATTAAAGGTAACTGAATCTTAAGGTTAATATAATGTTTTTAGGATACTTTTGAGTGGAGAAATTACAACATACAGTTTTTGTAATGCATGGAGCTTTATCATCAGAACTTAGTAACCTTTTATGGCATTTTTGAGAATTTTTGGATCTGTTTCTAAAAAAATTAGTCACAAACTGCGCCTCAGTTTAACCACCCCAAATTAAACCTCAGAGCATTTAAGCGCTGAACCAGCACATTTCAACTGTAAAAATTTAAATAAATTGTGAAATATTGCATTTCCAGAATAATTCAAGTTTCTATATGTGAAGTTCCTCTTCATTATGATTATATTGAGGTCATGGAGTTAGCCCAGGCTAAACTTTTTCCTACAATCTAAAATTACTCATACACCAAAAATAAGTCTGAGCAGTGAGTAATGTCAAGTTTTTGTAGTTTATTACTGGTAACTATTATAGTAGATTACACAATATTTATAAAAAAAAGCTAGTTTGCATGCAATTACCACAAAACTTAATTAGTTTAGTGGTTACGACTTGCTACGCATATTAGTCGTTACAGGTACACACGCAGAATTTCGAAATGCATATCAATCAAATTTGGCGGGAGTTAAGCTGAGAATCTTTTTATTCAAGCAGTAAGTTTTACTCAAAAACCAAGACTGAAACGTGTAAATTGGGACATGAACAGAAAACTACCCATCCTGAAACAAAACAGAATGTCTCTTCACTGATTCCGCGGTGATTGACTCTGCTACCAGCCTCCGGGCATTTTCTTTAAAACCCGATATCCCATTTAAAATATCGGGGGTTGGTGGCAGAGCAAATCAGCGCTGAATCAGTCTAAAGACATTCTGTTTTTTAGGATGGCCAGTACTCTGTTCATGTCCCAATTCACACGAGCCAGTCTTGATTTTTGAGTAAAAATTACTGCATGAAAAACGATATTCTCAGCTTAACTCTCGCTAACAATGTTTGATTTTTATGCAATTCGAACTTCTGCGTGGGTACTTGTAACAATTAATTTGCGTAGCAAGTCGTAAACACTAAACTAATTGGGCTTTGTCGTATTTGCTTACAAACCAGCTTAAGTATAAATAGTGTGTTAACTACTATAATAGTCAAAAGTAATAAGCTACAAAAGTGTGACATTACTCTTCTCAGACTTATTTTTGGTGTTCGATTAATTTTCAGACTGTAAGATTAAGTTTAGCCAGGGATAACTCCATGACCACAATATAATCAAAAAGAGGAGGAACTGCACGTAAAGAAACTTGAAATGTTCTGGAAATGCAATGTTTCAGAACTGAATTAAATTTTTACAGTTGAAATGTGCTGGTTCAGCGCTGAAATGCTCTGAGACTCAAGTCGGGGGAGCCATTAAATTCATTGCTTTACTTGTAGCAAATCATGAAAGTGAACAAGTTTTAATTATGTATTTTTTTCATACTTGGCCAATCTTTTTAGTGTAAGATTGCACTAAAACTAAAAGAAAAACATCGGAACAAAAATAATACAGAAATGTCTCTACATGAATTAAGAGCGACTTTTATTTGAAAAGAATGCAGTAATGGAGTCCATAAATTTGTCCATTTTGAAAAAATTGCTCAATTTCGTATGCTAAATCACTCCTTACATTAATTACACCTAAATCCCTTATTTTCAAATCGGTTCCTGCAAAATTATGGCGTATGTTCTAGCTGAAATTGATCAGATTTTTTTCGGTTTGTTCATTTGTGTAAATTTGCATGCATCTCTCGGTGCGTTTCTATGTTTTTGAGATGTTTCGAGTAACTTTGAGCGACCATCAGGGCCTGGTTGCTTCAATAGTGATTTATGAAATTATTGTAATCAGCCAACTCAATTACATTTATTCAAATGATTGATCCACAAAATGAGGATTCGTTGATATAATTTGTGATATAAGTTGTCGATGTAAGATCATTGCTTGCGTAAGCAATGGCGCGACCGGTTATTTGTGTCACGCGCCCTCTGGGCTCCAAAAAGTTGAACTAATTAGGCCTGCTGCCCCATTTTTCTGAGATGTCAGGTAATATGAATGTGATTCATTATTAGAAGAGTTTACCCTCAAAGAGAAAAAGATGTTTTCATGACGAAAAGAATTTTTTGGCGGTCATCTAAAATTAAACGAAAATTTCAATATGGTTTCGTATGGCGCAGCTTGATGGTTGCTGAGCTGCAAAACTTTATGCTTTTTCTGATCGTCGGGCATGTTTTATCCGGTTTTTGAATCTCTATTTCAACAAAATAAAATGATTCCTGGTAAAAATGACTCTAGCCATTGAATAATTGTACGTCCTACAGAAGATAGTACCATATCAAAAGAAGAAAGTTGCACTATTTTTTTATTGCGGCAAGATGCTGGGCACCACAAAGTAAAGTTTTGAAAAAAGTTGTGAAATTCAATATTTTCAAGACCAGATACAATAAAAAACTTTTTTTCCTGGAAGAGACTGGAGATTTTCGACTAAGATTTCGTTTGATCTAGCAATTTTAACCTGCTAAAAGTATTAATAAAATCTAAATCACGAAAATAATTTTGTTAGAAATAAATTTGACAGTTTCACTAAACGGGTTAAAAAGGGATGCATTATAATTTTGCAGCCGGAAGAGGCACGAAATTTTTATTAGTAAGAGTTGATAAAAAATCTTTTCAATATTTCTTATGAAAAAATGGTTCCATAGTTGACAGCATCTTGAAGATCTTTTATTGACTTATAAGAATATCATGCGAGATCATATTATAAAAGTTTTCGAACAAAAATTAATATTGTGATGGCTTTTTTTGAAAAATTAATTCCACAAGACTTTAATGATTTGCTCATAACATAATCTAAGGGAAATTTGTCGACTTTTTGCGTAAATACAAATTTTGTATTTAGTATGTCAGCTCTGCTAATCTTGCAAATAAAATAATAATAAGAAAATTAAAGTTTTCTGCACAGCTCTGCATGGGAATGAAAAGCTAGTTTTTGTTTGTCGTCATTTTATCTCATAAGTCAACAGCCTATCTAACTTAGATATTTAATTTTAAAACGTTTAAGCTGTAATAAATCATCGAAAAGAATTTTTTGACAATCATCTAGTATTAAGCGAGAATTTCTATATGGTTTTGGATGGCCCAGTTTTATGGTTGCTGAGCTGCAAAATTTTATGCCTTTTCTGATAGTCGGGCATGTTTCATCCGGTTTTTGAATTTCTATTTCAACACAATAAACTGATTCCTGGTAAAAATGACTCAAGCCATTGAATAATTGTACGCCCTACAGAAGATAGTACCATATCAAAAGAGGAAAGTTGCACTATTTTTTTAGTGCGGCAAGATGCTGGGCACCACAAAGTAAAGTTTTGAAAAAAGTTGTGAAATTCAATATTTTCAAGACCAGATACAATAAACAACTTTTTTTCCTGGAAGAGACGAGAGATCTTCGACTATGGTTTCGTTTGATCTAGCAATTTTAACCCGCTAAAAGTATTCATAAAATCCAAATCACGAAAATAATTTTGGTAGAAATAAATTTGACAGTTTCACTAAACGGGTTAAAAGGGATGCATTCTAATTTTTGCAGCCGGAAGCGGAAGAGACACAAAATTTTTATTGTACAGTCAAAGCACAATCACAATAGCTACCATAAGAAGTACAAAGGTATTGAAATTGCAAAAACGTAGAGATTAAGAACAAAAGTTTTGAAATAGAACCCATACCCCATTGCCTAAATTTCGACAGTTTCTGATTTTTTTTAACTTTCTCTTAATGTTTAAGTATTTCAGTTTTTTTGTTAATCCTAAAGATCAATCATTATTGATATTGACAGTTTTATATTTTCAGAAGACAAGATTTCTTATTTTTTTCCATTTTTCTTCTACCAGAGCATATAAGTGAATAGTATAAAAATCTTATAAAAAGCATTCTTTTCAAAAAAATTAACATTTTCAACAAATTTTAACCATCAAAAAATCTGCCTACGTTGAATTTTTAATGGGTAAGAGTTGATAAAAAATCTTTCCAATATTTCTTTTAAGATAATGATTCCATAGTTGACAGAATCTTGAAGATCTTATATTGACTTATAAGAATATCATGTGAGATCGTATCAGGCAAGTTTTCGAACAAATTTTAATAATGTGATGGCTTTTTTGAAAAAAATATTTCCACAAGGCTTTAATGAATTGCTCATAACATAGTGTGAGGGAAATTTTTCGACATTTTGCGTAAGTACAAATTTTGTTTTTAGTATTTCAAAACTGCTAATCTTGCAAATGAAATAATAATAAGAAAATTGAAGGTTTCTGCGCAGCTCTGCATGGGAATGAAAAGCTAGCTTTTTTTGTCGTCGCATTTTATTTTATCAGCCAACAGCTTATCTTACTTAAATATTTAATTTCAAACCGTTTAAGATGTAATAAATTGTCGTATTTATGTTTCGTCAGACGATGAAGCTGATTATCTGGTAAATGCTGATTTACCAGATGCAATAATTATCTGGAAAATGCTAATTAGACAAGTATGTCAGAATTAGACAAGTACATCAGATAATCCAAGATCACTGGGCTACAAACATTCGACAATTTCAGCTGAATGTATTTAATCTTACCTATCTGTCACTCGAAATATCATTCTGCGCTATTGTTTGTCTTCCAAACTAGCAGTTTAACGGTTAAACTTCTTTTCAATATCCCTTCTCGTAAATTTCAACTAAAATTTTCAATGAAGAGTACAAAACGCCCACTGTTTAGATTTTGACATTTAAATTTCAAAGATATTTAATATTCAGAAAGAAAGATAAAGAACCGTTAAAAATTCCCACAAAAACTGAAAAATCAGTAGAAATTAAACGTTTTTTATTTAACTTTGTGCGATTTTTGACGCACTTATGGCCAAAATTTATAAATTCATAAATTTATAAATTTTTTATAAATTAGCTGCTCCTAGATTATTTAGTAAACTTAGTACAAGCCCTTTGATAGTAGTTTTGAAATGTTTGATCCTGTTAAAATAAATATTGATCATCTTATATTAGCTAAAAGCAAATAAAAATTATGATAATCTAAAGGTGGGCTGCCTCTCTGAACTGTTGAAGCCAATAATTTAAAGAGCTGTTTACATACACTAATATGTTTGTTAACCTGTGTTAAGTTTTTTGGCATAAATTTGTTAACGCTTTTTTGCAAATTTTATATACGAAATGGGACGTTTCTGGATATCGGAAGTTACTTAACAAAGTGGCTGTTAATTATGTCGCGATTACCTTAATCTCCGTATCACTCTAATTTTCTTTTCATAATTATAAATTAATATTTTCTCAAATGCGGTAAAAATCATGGTATGAGGCAAATCCGCTTCGAAGTGTTCTCTTCCAGGCATTAAAATGGGGCTGAAGTTAAACCGCATTAATAATGGACCGAAATTTGTGAATGTACGGGGTCAAATTTTACGGCTCTCCTTTGAAAAAAGTTTGATGAAGAATATTTTAACTTCAGTGCCGGCAAATTGCTTGTTTTTTGGAGCACTCAATCACGTGTCAATTATATACGACATTAATGCACGATGCCGGTATTGGGAGGTTTTCATTAGGGGTTTTAGTTGCTGTTAATAATTTTGGAAAAAAAAGTTCTGCAAACAATTGACTAGTCCTCGCATTTTGTGTTAAAATCATTTAGAACCATGAATTTGGTCTATTGTTGAAAGATTCTTGCAAAATATTGAAATATTGCCAGTCAGGGACGCAAACAATTCTTTGTTTGTTTTCCTATTTAATTTCATTACTTTTCCTTTTTATTGCTCTGGTTTTATTGGAGCCATAAGAAAGTCTTATTCCTTGGAAAGATATTGAAAGTTGACTGAATTTGGCAAATAAGGAACAAAGGCAGAGTGAGTTTCAACCACTGCGGTTATTTATAAAAATTGTAACATATTTTTTGCTGTGAAGTCAATAAATGATATTTGCACGATTATCAAATTTCGATACGATCAATCCGGAATTTTGTTGATGCGATTGACAGATTTGAGGATAAATTTAATGCGTCAGTGACTTTTTTCTCCCTTTCTCTCTCTCATTCTCTCTCTCTCTCTCTCTCTCTCTCTCTCTCTCTGTCTCTCTCTCTCTCTCTCTCTCTCTCTCTCTCTCTCTCTCTCTCTCGCCAGACGTTATAAGAAAGTTGTTTTGTGATAAAGCAAGTTATGTAAAGCAACTGAGGTAACTGGTAGCAAAAGGAATTGAATCACAATTTAAGAGCCATGCTAAAATATAACCACCGGTGAAGTTGTAACTTGTTTTCGTACATACATATCAGTATACACTATAGTAGCAAAAAGTTATGTACAACTGAAGATAGTTTTTAGAAAAACGTCAGAAACTTTTTTTGAGCTCGAATCAGTTCTCAGGTAGCAAACTATTACGCTGCTATTAAACTTTTTGAACACCTTGTAGACTGTTTGTATATTTTTTATACATGTTTCTGACACATCTGCGTCAAGATTCCCCCGAAAAGTTCCTGCTTTCGTATTTGCTGCTTCAGAATTGCCCCTAAATTTTCAAATGAGCTCAAATTTGAACTATATGCTATAGCTCCTGACTCCAGTACCTCTCTTTGCTTTTTATGGGACTTTTTCATGGGACAAATCAGCGACAATATTTACTTTAAAAACTGAAAAAACTCGTATCATCTTGTTTTATCAAAGTTTCGGACAAAAAACTTTTTAAAACTGTTTAGCTTGTTTGGACTGCAATGAAGCAGATGGCCATCCATCTGATTGTGTCATAATCCGAAATATTAGTTATCGCTTTTTCAAGCTGCGTTTTTTTAAAGAAAGAATCTCGTTCGATTGCTTCAAAAACTTCAAACAATCACATAACTGGAGATGTACATTCTCGTTCCATCCGTAAAAACACAAATTTTGCGATTGGGGAAGGCTCTTTTAGCATTCCTGCAGCAATGCTCGATAAAACCAATATTTGTTGTTCCAAAGTAGTGTGACTGTACTTCTGGAAATCGGATTACAGAGTTGTGATCGAGTGTGAAGCAACTATTTTTTGGATCTTTTCAAAAAAAACTTAAACAATTTTTTCCTTTCAATAATTTTGCCTCAACAATTTTTTTAGGCAACCCAACGTTTGAATGCATGATGCGCATCTTGGTTTCAAGTTTTGTTTTTCCGCAATTTCTTTTATGAAAAACAACACTTTGTAACCTAGCAACTTGGCAAGAAACACAAAACAGTATGGAATCAATTTGTTGAAACGTTGTACACGAGAATTAAATTGCTCTTTAAAAATGAAAACAACATGCCTTGGAACCAATTGTGCTTTCTGAGCACAATTCTGCTTTCTGAGCAGAACTAATTCTGTACGTTGTATTGTTGTTATTTTCTAAGACCATAATATATAATCTTATGTTTTCTATCGATGTTGAAAAAATTTTTTGGAATTCATGCAAGGTCATATATGACACATAAAACCTTGATTTGTGCTACAAATTCTCCTTAAGTGTAGTTAGAGGACATACTAAATTTTTGTATCGTTTTTACAATCCTCATCTGATTCTTTGTGGGCGCTAGAAGAATAGCTTTGCAGTTTAACATTTAATATTCAAAAAACGAATTTGAGGTTATATGCAATTGTTTTTTCATATAAATGAGCATTAATAGGTATTAACTGGCTTCAGAGAATATCAAAACTTTAGCTATCAACTTGGAATTACTCTTTTAGTTTTTTGCCAAACTTTGCAAATGATTTTGTACAATAGGGTCTCTTGGAGGATCACAAAGTAATGCCGGAGAATCACATAGGTGATGCCTCACCGAATAAAACTTAAAAAAACATAAATGGTAAAAACGATTCTTGAAAAATAGATGCATGATTCTTGGTAATCATACAAGGATCATGTACGATTTCCTTGTTGTCATACAAGGATCGTATTAGGAAATACGTTATGATTTGTATGACATCAAATATGATTCTAGTATGACTACTAAGAAGTGGCGACCCGGGTATATTTATGAGGAACTTCTTTTTTGATTGATTTCGAATTTTTTTGAATTATTTTCAGGATACTTTAAACTAAAGAAACGGTAAATCCAAACCTTTATGGGTTCCATTTTGTCCATCAGGAATAATTTATATTAACTTAATGAGAGCCTACTACATATTTGCTTATCTGTATTTGCTTACATATTCCCTGCTAACTTCATTTTACAATATAATATTGTGTAACTATTGTATTTGTTTTGCATTTTGCAGACAGTCTTCCACCCAGCTACACAATCGGACTTCAGCAGGAGATAATACCCAGTGCTATTCACACCCCACTCAGTGGACCACATTTACCATTACAGCCACAACCAGCAGCACCTGTCACCCCCCACATGATGATGATGTCATCGTCTGGAATCCCCAGTCACCACCAGTCCACCCTCGCACTCCAGGAGAGACATGGATCTAGGGAGGGTGTGGACGGGGGAGCACCAGGGGGCATAATGGGTGGATTCGGGTCAGGAGGTGGAGGGGGCGGAGGAGGGGGAAGTAAGGGGGAGGGATCGTTTTGTTCAACCAGTTATGCGGATCACGAGAGGAAGACGTTATTGGACTTTGCGGATGAGACTACGATGCATGGAGCAAGGTTAGATGACTATCATCGGTTCATTTCTTGCATAATGACGATATATTTTATGTGCGTTTCAGATAATCGGAATCTGTGTCGTTAAAAATTACGTAGTCTAGAATGACAGGGTAATTTGTAACAATACTAATTTTAACGAAAAATTCGCTCCATTAACTATCTAAATTTTACTTAGCCTCCTGATTGTTTTCCTCTTAAACATACGAAGTCCACGATCCAGTGTAAAATAGAATTGAATCTTAGTTTTTAGTGTGTGCTCAAACTATACTTTCGAACAGTATGGATGAAACTGTCCGTAATAATTGCACGAATAAACCAGATAAGTTTTAATATGTTTTGTTTTAAATCTAGACATTTCAATGCAGAAAGGTGACATGATTAAAGCGTCGGCACAGTAAAATACAGTCTATATAAATAGCAAGATCGATTCTGATTACCAATCGATTGTACAATTCCAGGAAAAGCCAAATATCCGACTTATTACCTATAACCAGATGCTTCAATTAGTGAAATCATTTCAGGAATTATAATTTACTACAAGTGATAACAGCTCTTTGAAAAGAACTCCTCTGCTCATTTACTTCCTATCTGATTAGTCCAGTTCCTTTGAAGCAGACAGGGGACATCTTTTGAGAAAGGCGGAAGCATAAAACATTATCACTTGAATTTCCAATGAAATCCTCCTTCATGTTCACTTAGTCGTTCTTAGTGTATGAATGTAGGATGCTAAAAATCACGGCAGCCATTTTTCAGTCCACGTACATGCACTGATCTTGCATGCTTGGTCAGTACATTACGTTAGCAGGATTGAATTGACACATGTAATCATATTGGAATTTAATTTACAAACTTAATCTCTTAATTGTCAAAATCTTCAAGTCGCTCGAGCCACATTCTCATTTCACTTGAAGTTTTGTAATAGTTACTCAAGGTGTAAGTGCAAAATACTCAGTACCATTGGGTATATTGGTACATTGGTTATTTTGACAGTGGGTATATTGCCGTGTAACCGTCACTCAAAAGCAGCGGCAATGAAGTTTTAAGGACAATTCGATTTGAACTGCTCCCTCGCACATATTACGATCACTTTAATCCGAGTAAATTTGCACGTCTCTTATACCTCACAATATGACCCTGGTAATGCAACGTAAATGGTTAACAACATTCTTGGGTATAATAACATTGCCTCACATTCAACCAGATTTTACTTGTTTAATTAAAAAAAGTTTTCTAAATGTCAAGAGAATCTAACTTGAATCGCATTTTCTAAATTTTCAATTTAAAGGAAGTCTCAGAGAACAAAATTGAAACCAACAGTAAGAAAACGGCTAACTTTTCTTATAAAACCTTATAATAATATTTAACTCTTATTGTTCTTTCTCTGGTTTTTTATTCAAAATCTGGTATACCAGGTTTTGCCCGGGCTGATTATCCATGTTCAACTCCTTAAAATCACGCTCTCTTAAATCTACACACCGTTTGTATTTTTGTTATTGTACGGTGATCAAATCTTTGTCAGGATTTCGCTGTCTTAACTTATAACGTTAACATTCGAATTTGAGTTGAAACATTTGTAATTGAAAACTGTAGAAATAAAATAGGAACATGACGTGGTAAAAAATTAACAAAAATATAATCCTTACAATTGACATCGAATGGGACTGATCCAAAAATGCGCAGACTATATTCCAAACCTATATGCGGTCAGACGAAATGTTAAACAAGTTTATCCTGGGCGCTATTGTGAATTTCATCTTAAACAAGATTTAGGACTCTTGATGTAAAATTGTGCATATCCTTGTGAAAACAAACTTTGGGTATATTTAAGACGCGTGAAGCCACTGAGTTTCCAAATGGTTGGCAGTAATATGGTATTTCAACCTTTGAACAACAATTTTTCAACTTTTTTCTGTTGAGAATTTACGCGATAAAAATTTTTATATCGTGGAAGATCAGTTCTGATAAGTTTGAAATTGATTGTGTGAGACTAGACTAAAACGCTTTATCGTGTATCTGACAAAGAGTTTTTCAAAATTTTTATGAGACAATGCTTTGTATGATTAGTTACGATAAGCTTTGTCAAAATAAGGTTCAAGAATCATTGGGAATTTTCCAATTCTTTCTCACTAAAAAAGTTCACTGTTTCACATCGTTTCTCCAATTCAAGTGAATTTTAATATTTTTCTCATCGTCATCTGCAGTACTTGTGGATAATGTTTCTGAGATTTACAGGAGAAGGCTTCAAAAAAGAGAGAAGTGAGAATAAATCAAAAGTTGAAGTTATTCCCATCGTAATGTACATGATCAAACTAAAAACGATTTCATTCGTTTTTAGATTGATGACGAAACTAAAAACGATTTAATTCATCAAAAAGAAAAACAACTTCTATCAAGTTTTATGGAGTTAAACAGTGAAAAAGCCAGATGAAACTTCATTCAAGATCTTCGTAATAAAGAAAAGACTCAAACAACAGTTCACTCTTTATTAAACAGTTTTGGTAATAAGATAACAAAGCCTATGGAAATTGCAAATCTTCTTTATTACAGATTTCCTACTCTAGGAGAGTTCATTGCTTACTCTAAACAAACGAAATTTCTCCTAAAACTGCTCTGAGAAAGTGTTTCACATTCCGATATATAACAGCCAAGGAAACAAAGGTGCTCATAGATTCATTGAATACAAGTAAACCACTCGGTCCTTCAAAATTATCAGCTTGTGCAATAAAAGATGCTAAAGCAGCGCTAGCAGAACCACTATGTTATTTAATTATTCAGTTCATTACAGAAGAAAAATTTCCAGAAAATCTTAAAAAAGCTTGTGTAACTACACTCTTCAAAAAAGGAAATCCCGAAGACCCACTCAATTATAGACCTATTTCTGTCACTTCTGCTATGTCAAAAATTTTTGAAAAGGCGTTCAGTTCACAGATCACAAGTTTCCTAGAAAGTGAGAAATTATTGTCTATTAGTCAATTTTGTTATAGAAAACAAATTTCAGCAATTGATGCTATCCTGAAATCGACAGAACAAATATGATTAGAACTCAACAAGAAAAAAAAATGTTACAGGTGCTTTTTTAGATCTTTCAAAGGCTTTTGATCCTACAAATCACAAATTACTGTTACGTAGACTTTAAAATATAGGTTTTGACGAAGATGCTACCAATTTAATAGAAAATTATATGAGTGAAAGATCTCAAAGAATTGTCCTAAATGGAATTGAATCAAATTGGATAAATTTTAAAAGAGGAGTTCTACAAGGTAATATTTTAGGACCTCTATTATTTAACATTTACGTCAACGATTCACAAAAGATTGTAGAAAAAGATTGCACAGTCGTCCATTATGCAGACGACACTTTTCTTTTTACATCGGACACTGATGAAATATCTTCAAAAACAAAACTTGAACATAACATCTCAAAAATTATCAATTTTTTTGCAAAGTCCCAGTTAGTGGTGAACAAACAAAACAGAATATATTGTGTTCATCACCAGGAAGAAGTTAAAAAATACTGTATATCTAGATATCGACAACGAAAGAATAGCAGAATCAAACAGTTTGAAGTATCTTGGCGTAATTATTGATAGCAAACTAAAATTTGATGGAGAAGTGAAAAAGATTCTCCAGGGAATGGCTTGAGGAATAAAGGTTTTGAATAGCCTAAGTATAATTTTACCAGAGAAAACGAAAATCTTATTGCTCAATACATTAGTAATAAGTCATCTACATTTTTCCGCTTTATTTTGATAGGGCTGCAAAAGTCATTACTCACAGCTTTAGAAAAACATTTGAATTGGGAAATATAAACCATTTTTGGTAGGAGAGAATACGATCGGTCCACAGATCTCAAACTTCGCAACAAAATATTACCAGTCTTTTTTCTCTTGAAATATCCTTGCTCAAAATATTTTTTTCGCTTACTCAGCAACGATCTTCTAGCATATAAAATTGAACCTCACTCTACCATGAGAATGAAACAAAGGTGCTCATAGATTCATTGAATACAAGTAAACCACTCGGTCCTTCAAAATTATCAGCTTGTGCAATAAAAGATGCTAAAGCAGCGCTAGCAGAACCACTATGTTATTTAATTATTCAGTTCATTACAGAAGAAAAATTTCCAGAAAATCTTAAAAAAGCTTGTGTAACTACACTCTTCAAAAAAGGAAATCCCGAAGACCCACTCAATTATAGACCTATTTCTGTCACTTCTGCTATGTCAAAAATTTTTGAAAAGGCGTTCAGTTCACAGATCACAAGTTTCCTAGAAAGTGAGAAATTATTGTCTATTAGTCAATTTTGTTATAGAAAACAAATTTCAGCAATTGATGCTATCCTGAAATCGACAGAACAAATATGATTAGAACTCAACAAGAAAAAAAAATGTTACAGGTGCTTTTTTAGATCTTTCAAAGGCTTTTGATCCTACAAATCACAAATTACTGTTACGTAGACTTTAAAATATAGGTTTTGACGAAGATGCTACCAATTTAATAGAAAATTATATGAGTGAAAGATCTCAAAGAATTGTCCTAAATGGAATTGAATCAAATTGGATAAATTTTAAAAGAGGAGTTCTACAAGGTAATATTTTAGGACCTCTATTATTTAACATTTACGTCAACGATTCACAAAAGATTGTAGAAAAAGATTGCACAGTCGTCCATTATGCAGACGACACTTTTCTTTTTACATCGGACACTGATGAAATATCTTCAAAAACAAAATTTGAACATAACATCTCAAAAATTATCAATTTTTTTGCAAAGTCCCAGTTAGTGGTGAACAAACAAAACAGAATATATTGTGTTCATCACCAGGAAGAAGTTAAAAAATACTGTATATCTAGATATCGACAACGAAAGAATAGCAGAATCAAACAGTTTGAAGTATCTTGGCGTAATTATTGATAGCAAACTAAAATTTGATGGAGAAGTGAAAAAGATTCTCCAGGGAATGGCTTGAGGAATAAAGGTTTTGAATAGCCTAAGTATAGTTTTTACCAGAGAAAACGAAAATCTTATTGCTCAATACATTAGTAATAAGTCATCTACATTTTTCCGCTTTATTTTGATAGGGTTGCAAAAGTCATTACTCACAGCTTTAGAAAAACATTTGAATTGGGAAATATAAACCATTTTTGGTAGGAGAGAATACGATCGGTCCACAGATCTCAAACTTCGCAACAAAATATTACCAGTCTTTTTTCTCTTGAAATATCCTTGCTCAAAATATTTTTTTCGCTTACTCAGCAACGATCTTCTAGCATATAAAATTGAACCTCCCTCTACCATGAGAATGAAACAACATGACAGGTCAAAAAAAATAATCTTCGATATAAGAAAGAACAATAAGTTTTTAACTGATTCTTTTATTGCACAAGCCATTCCAATTTATAATAGTCTGCCTTCTAATATTAGACTGAAAACAACATCGAAAACTTCCTTAAAAAAAGAACTGAATGAGTATTTTTGAAAAGAATTTTTGAAGGACCCAAAAGCAACTGATATGAAAGATGAAATAGAGAGCATTCATTTTTATTTCTTTTTAATCTTCATGATGTACATATAAAGTTTTGAGAACATTTTATGATCGCATTTTAGGCCATTTTTTACTAATGTAATGTCACATTTTAGTTGCGTAATTTAATGATTTTATTATTTTACATAATGTTACATTCTTAACCTTACATTGCCTCTTCTACCATTTGTTTTTTATTTTATTCCAATGTGTACCAGAGGAAATTAACAACGTTCTTTTTTTTATCAGGTAGTGTTTTTATAACTGTCGAAAAAGTTAAAGCAAAACCTTCCATTCAATCTAACGACTAGTGTATGCTGTATCTTTCCAGCTGAATCTTTCGAGTTACTACATAGCCAAAAAATTAAATATTATCTTTTCAACTTCAAATACCAAGACAGAATTCCATTGAGTACTGCTTCAGGGTCATATTTTCACAAATTGAAAATTGCCTTGAGAAAAAGTTAGGTCAATTTTTCTGTTTCTAAAATAACGATTAGGAAAATGAAACCAATATGTTATTAAATGATTAGTTTTATTAAATTTTTGGGACAGTTGAAAGAGATTGAAAACTTACGCGCACTAAGTCTTTGCAGCATATAAAAGCAAAAACGTTTTGAAGGAGGGAAATTTTTTGCTCAATAAGAAAGTTTTGAATTGAAGAGCACGAAATCAAAAATTTGAATTTATTTACAGCAGCAGCTGTGTTTTGTAATGAAGAATTGAAAAAAAATTCTTTGTATCTTTAAACCTATCGTTAAATTGAAACGGAACAATTTTTTTCAAAAATTTCAATTAACCGTTATATTTCAAGCTTATTTACAATGAATGTTTTTGAATCCGAAAAATAAACCAAATAATCCATTTTTTCTAAAAATTTATGAAAAAAAACTATTGATGAAAACCAAACTTATATGAATAAAAAACAATCAAAACGAATTAATTAGTCGTAATAAAATTCATAAAACTGAAAATTAAACAAATTAGCATTTGAGATTTATCAGAATCAAACAGACTTGCAACATTGATTTGTACAATTTTCTGCGTAAATCTTTTACAGAGGCATCAAAATGGCTACACAGTCACCAAATGTTTTTATACAGTAACATTCATGGGAATATATCCTGTACCATGAAAATAAAAAAAAATTACAGATCTCTTCCACAAATGATCCTAATGGTCAGACTAAATGCGTCCATTTGGAGCCTTATTTTTTTCCAAAACTGATGAAGAAGCACTATGAGAGAACTTTGCGCAATTCAGATTTTTTACTTTCTTATATGTTTATTTTCATTTCAATCTTGAGTAATTTTGATCTCAATTTCAATTAAGAATAAATAAAGTAAAAGCAAAGCTCAAAACTTTTTTGAAGCTTGCTCCGTCTGTTTAATCAGTTTATACAAATACTACAACCTGTTAAATGATAAGACGCTTTGCTTTTCAGAGGTTAATTGACGGTTGATGTAAAGGCATCTTCAAAGACGATCTGATGCACAATCCTTGTCATTATATACAAAAATATGAATTTATTTTGTGGTCCAGATTCTTCATCCAAAACATTGAATTCAAAAAGTACATAATTTTGAAAAAAAAAATTAGAAAAATGCAAAAATATAATAAAAGTAATATTTGCCTTTTTTAATTTGGAAAAAATTCAATTATGGATGCATTATTTTAGTTTTGATCAAATAAGACCAACTGCTGAAAATTTGAAAATTTTTAATATATGTTATTAATTCATTAGTCTTTGACGGCAATACATTAACAAAACTTTGCATTAACTAAGCAATTTTAAATTGGATAAACGCAAGTTTTGCAGACTAAAAATTCAAATATATCAATACAACTCCGCATATTGCTGTGCCGAATAGAAGGCAAATAAAAAGTGTCCGAAAAAGGAGAAAATGCAGGCGTATTTATGCATTTGGAGCAAACTTGTTTCAGACTCGGTAAGAGAATTTTGCCTTCTTCACTTGCAAATATCAGTCAAGTCAAAGTAAATATAAATTATGAATCTTCTTCACTTCCAAGTATCAGTTTAGTCAAAGTAAATACAAATAGTAAATCTCAAAGAATTACCAACGTGAATACTAAGTTCCCTTCAGTTGGGTTGAAGCATTTACTCACCCGTCATGAGCCTTCTATTAGTAAAGCACATAATAGTGTACAGCAGTGATTCTGATATCTTCAAACTGGGTCCATGAACGGCTCTTGGAGGTGCAACTAAGAAAAGCAAATCGGTCCTCTCAACCATCCAAGGTTTAGGTGCGCGACCCTACACCACTCTGATCAGACCATTTCCCAGAGTTTGCCTTCTGATCAGACTATCGCGCGACCCAAAACCCCCTGATCAGACCGTTGTGCGACCCAAGAAAAACTGTTACCCAAAAGACCTCTGATCAGACTATCGTGCGACCCAAAAGTTTCCTGGGATTTTCGTGCAACCCTAAAGTTTGCGTTGTCGAATAGAATGCAAATAAAATGTGTCCGAAGCCGGAGAAAAGGAAAGCGTATTTATATATTTGTTGTAAACTTGGTTCAGAATAGGTACGAGAATTTGACCTTCTTCACTTGCAAATATCAGTTAAGTCAAAGTAAATACAAATTATAGGTCTCAAAGAATTACTAACGTGAATACTAAGTTCTCTCAAGTTGGGATGAAGCATTTACTCACCCGTCGTGAGCCTTCTATTAGTAAAGCACATAGTAGCGTACATCAGTAATTCTGATATCTTTAAACTGGGTCCATGAACGGCTCTTGGAGGTGAGACTAAAAAAATAAAATCAGTCCTCTTAACCATATCTATTGAAATCTGAAACTTTGAGACAATTAGGTTAAGGTTATAACAAGGGTAGGGTTATTAATTAAGTAGAGATTATAATCAAATGTTGGAACATAATTGTATCAAAAATTAAACTCAACAAAGGAAAATCAGCTTACAGGTCATTTTTACAAACCTGAAATAAATAAATAAACGATATATAAACATGCCTATTTTTAAGTTTAGAGCAATTAAAATGGATTTTGTCTTTTGGATCTCGTTTCTATTTTGTAAGCATTCCTAGACCTATTTTTCCTTGAAATTGTTTTGGAATTTATTTGTTCTTTTGAAGTGTTTATTCTACCTACGAATGAAAATTCCTCTAATTGAGCTCTTAGTCCATCTTGACTTACATCCCTCTGGATATCAAACAAACATTATGTCTGTGCTGATTTATTTCCATTGCGACGTTTTGATTTTGTTGAATAGCTTACTGTATAATTGTTTTGTTAGTTGAATAATGTTAAAAAAAATTGTTAGTGCAAACTTCCGCTTGCTGGAGTCCTGCTGAAAAAGTTTTTTAATTGATTTACGAGTGTGCTCGTTTTTCAGTTTGCAAGAATAATTGAAATTGCGTAAGCAGTTCATTAGACGAATTTGACGCAATTTTTTGTTTGCGAACAAAATTATCTCAGTTCAACCATAGACATTGCCTTCTAACCAAAATTAAAGTCCAATTTAGCACTGAACAAACTTTATAGTCCCGTTTAATAACGAGGTCATATTCCCATTACGGGCGTTTTTTGTGATGAATTTTATGCGTTCACGGTCTCATAAGGTGATTAGTTTGTTTGGTAAGTCACAATTTAGAGTCTTATTTATACACCATATGTGACATATCACACGGAACTTCTGACATCAATAAAGTCTTTCTTCTTCCCCTTGTGAGGATATGCTACATGCTTTCAATTTCCAATGATTATACGCAATCAATGTTTTTGTATACATTCTTTCATGCATTTTTCAAATGAGCATTGATTTTTGAATAAAAAAGTAAGATGAATGGTGCGCGTGAAAAAGTTTAAAGTTATTCTTTTTGTTCAGGGATCAGTTAGGTTTTTAGATGCTTATGCAGAGAACTTTTGACGAGTCAACTTCTGAGTTCTTGATGAGGTCTTTACAATTAACTAGATCATATTTTGCGTCATCATTACCAAAGTTATGACGTAGCAGTTTAGAGATAACTTTAATCGCAGTTTCTGGTATCTCCAGGCCATTTACTTCAAGTTCTATCTTTTATAAGATTTTCAAGGAACCGAATTTTTGAAATTGATCATAAAAATGGCGTCCGTATCGTATTTTTTTTTTCAAAAACTAGAAAAAAGAGTAATAGAAGATACTTCGATAGGCAAAATTTACATAAATGAAAGAACTAAGGACGACAACATAACTTTACGTCGAATGATATTCAAAACGCCGCTTCAGTTCGATAAGAGGAGTCAAGGAGTACGGAAACATTGCTGATCTTATTGACGATGATGAGTACGGAAACAAATGGCTATCTTCAATGATTTTCATGAGGTCTCAAGAATTAAAGATGATCAAGCTCACTGAAAAATCATTTAAAATGAAAAAAAAAACATTCGTTGAAAAACAATTTTTTAGCTAAACACGCCCAACAGAAAATTGGTTTGACGAGGGAGATCACATAGAAAACTGAGAAAATAGTTATTGGAAGTGCTTCTAAACATTCGTGAGTAATCAAGTTTTACTGAATCGTCCTGCCTCTAAAGATATCCATGCAAGCGTCTACGTGCAAGCTACCAGAAATACAACTATTATTGTCCCGTACCTAACTTTCTGAGTTATTCAGTACTCAATCAGGATTTTTTAAGGAAACTATTCATTACTGATTCACAGTCTGTTGATGTCACATTTAGCTCTGATATTCAGACACTGGTTCAAAATCTGAATCACACGATAAAACCGATTCTAAATTATTCTTATAAAGGCTCTGAGTAAGACTCTGATTTTTGTCTGAATTAGGTTAAAGTCATAACTAACTTGACTTTAGATTTCTAACTTGACTTTAGAACTTGACTTTTAGAAGCCAAGTTTCATGAGCCAAGTTAAGTTTTACAATTGCTTTAGATTTTGTTTTAATGTAGACAGCCTAAAATAATTTTGATATATATTTGGGTTCTTTTGTATTCTATTGCTCCAGATATTTTCTACCACAGAACTCTTGTATTTTTCTAAGAGCACTGAAATTTAAAAGGTTCAGCTCAAAACAATATAAAAGGAGCAGTTCTTGTTTTTATTTTTTGAGATAATTAATTTTCGAGTTAAAAAAGTTGTTTTACGATTTTTTCAGTTTTTTTATACTGTGCCCACGAAAAACTACCAATAAGTAACAAAATTGATCATCCAAATCAATTTATCTTCAAGAAATTTTGTGTTGGTTTTATTAAGTTTTTTGCTTAAATTTGCTGCAGAGTCAATTTTGACAGTTTACTTTTAGTTGACATACGGAAAGTTCGCGATTATTTAATCAATTTTTTGTCATAATCATTTTTTCCCCAGAAAACTGTTTTTTTTTGTTTCGCTGTTCTAAACATGTGATTTCAGTTCGTTAAAAATTATTGATCTGAAGCAATTAATTGGAAAAATAAGCAATCGTTAGGAAAATTTTTCTCTTGCAGTATAGTAAGTTGATTTTTTTTCTGATTGAAAAACTAAGGAAATCGAAAACTCCTTAGAACAATATTTTGTTTAAACTGATATAGGAGGACAAGAGGACAAAGTTATTCATTTCCAGTTTCTGAGTTCAAGAACTTTGCAAAGAACTGACATCGGCTCATTTCATTAATTCAAAGAACTGACATCGGCTCATTTCATTAGTTCGCATTCAGCTCAAAAACCTTACAAAAATAGGCGGTTTAAAATCTGATGGGTTGTTTTTTGTGTGTCTAAAGTGATGAGAAAAAGTTTTTATTTTCATTTTGATTTAGAGTTAATTAAGAAATGCATTCTGAATTTTCCTATGATTCGGAGAAACTCAGGGAACACTGATTCTGTGATTTGCTCTGATCTAGAAAGATTTGAGAATCAATGCAAAAACTATTGTGAAAACCCTGTGAATCAACACAAAAAATGTTCTTACTCAAAATTACCCAGCAGTACAAAGAATATTTTGAATCAGTTCTGATGCTGACTGAGTGCTAGGTACGGGGTTATATCACAAAATAATTCATCACAACAGTGCAACCTCATTGAATCTTTTTTGATTATACAGAACGTGAATTGTTCGGCACATATCTGCATTAGTAGGGTGATTGATGCCATATGAGCTTGGAGTTCTTAAAACCGATAGATTCAGGGTAACTGGTCTTACTCCCAGGCTATCTTCTTGAAGACGCACAACTAAAAATACATTTTTTTCACCAGATAAGCTGACTAAAGTGCCAATAACTTGTATCTAAACCCAAAGGAAGTTTTGTGCCAAATCATAGGACGTAAGGCAAGACAACAGAATAATAATTTTCTAAATAATTGAAATTTTGCTCTTATGTGGCAGACTCGCACCTCTCATGAAACAGCAAATTGATAAGAAATCTTTTTCGGGTGCAGTTAACAATTTTTTTGTCCGGATAAATTTTTATCGGCGCAATTTTTATCTAAATAACACATCCAATACATAATGCAAAAAAAAAGAAAATGATCGAAGTGCAATTCTGCAACACTTTAAAACAGCCTCATTTATCCTTTATCTTTGACCTCATTTATTATTTTCGATTTCATTCATTATTTGTGAATTATAAGAGAATTATAAAAATTTTTAAAAGAATGATTTAACTCTTATATGATTTTTTCGATAAAACCTTAGGAATCCTAAAATAATCGCTTGGTTGTTATTTTTGTATCCATTGGAAATCTGGATTTTCAAAAATTAATTTTGGTAAACCAGATTGCATAAAAAAAAGATTTTAGGGCGTGAACTGATTTTTGCGTAAAAATACAACTTCTTGTGAACAATTTTAGAACTTCTCGGTAACAAATTTTAAAAAGATTAATTTCTGACGTTTCTCTGGCTTTTTTTATCGTTTTCCTGATTAATTTTTGACCTTTCCTTGGATTTTTGTTTTACTTTATAGACCAATTTCTGACATTTACCTGGCTTTATCATTGTCGTTTTCCCGGCCAATTTTTTTGATATTTTTGGCTTTTTATTTGGAGTTACACTTGCCATGTCTTAGATCAAATTTAGATTTAAAATTGATAAGTCTTGGATCAGACTTGAATTTAGACTGCCAAGTCTTTCATTAGACTTGGATTTAGATTTGCCAAGTATTATCCCAGACTTGGAATTAGACTGCCAAATGTAAAAAGTGACAGGATCATAGTTCTGAAACAGTAATGGAATCACACTTGAAATTAGACTTGCCCTGTACTGAAATTGATTTGGCGCTAGGTCCGGGATATCACTTTCTTAAGTTGTCGCATTTGGTCAAATCTGGTTGCATAATTTTTAGAATCGGGTCAATTCTGACGTAAAAACTGTCACACTATGATCCATTTCGACGTTTTAAAAAATCAGGTCGTTTTCAATTCTGATTTGCTTTATTTAAATCTCATTTTTTAAAAAAAAATATCTCATACTAGTCAACAAGATAAATTATATATATATATATATATATATGTATATATATATATATATATATATATATATATATATATATATATATATATATATATACTCATAAACAAACAACCCATGTTTTTAAACTGTTTTAATGTCTTTTTTGGACGGCTAAGTTTCAATTTTTGTTTTCGTGGAGAAACATATTTGATTTTTGCATTGACAGGGTCATTATAGTGTAAAACTAAATCTAGTTCTCGAGTCAAATTGAAGAAGAAATGTTCCATTATGTTCCATTTTATGGATTTTGACTGATATATCATTTTTTTTCTTGAAATTTTTTGGAATTCTGTTTTTTGTCTTCTTCTGAATTTTTGGTTGATAGTGCTTTCTTTTTTTTTCAGATTTTGTTGAAAATCTCTGAGCTCTAAAGAGTTCATGTATTGCTAGCTAATCGTTCTGATGACTAAACTTCAGAGGTTTATCATTTTAATTCAAAATTCAATTTATATCTACGTTTTATATCAAAATAATGATTAATAGAAGTTGCTCGTGATGATGTCTCTTTCGTTTTTGAAAATGATTTATAACTGAGAGAATTAATTGAAATTTTCAATCACGACAAAAAATTTCGCTTTAGCAATAATTACATCTTCTCTTTTTTGTTGTTTTGTCTAGCGTAAAATCTTCAACTTCAATGGAAAAGGATAACGTTTGTAGTTTGTTTTTGTTGTTTACAGGAAAAATATGTCACATTTTAAATTTTTTTCTCAAAAATTTAAAATGCTGAGTG
Source organism: Convolutriloba macropyga (assembly GCF_964194025.1). Taxonomy (NCBI): domain Eukaryota; kingdom Metazoa; phylum Xenacoelomorpha; order Acoela; family Convolutidae; genus Convolutriloba; species Convolutriloba macropyga. Next base: position 31,567,537 of record NC_134468.1, on the reverse strand, counting down.
GTATTTTGAAATTTTTGTTCAAAATGCAACCGCAAATGTTTTAGAACGTCAAAATTTTGACTCTTTTCAAAGAGTAGTGACTTTTTCCGTAATAATGCAGTGCTTTTTCTTTTTTATTTTTTCCTATTTTTATAAGTATTTTCTTGTCTTGTTTATTCATTTCCTGTCAATTTTAAGTTTTTTCCAGACAAAAATTTTTCTAGTCATACAATTTCTTGAAATAATCTTGGAAGAATTAGATTCTGTCTTTGCAAAATTAGGCAATTTTTTCAACCTTTTAAATGAAAAAATATCTACACTTAGAAAATTGCAGAACAGATATGAAATACGATAAATTGAAGAAGAAGTTGGCAAATTGATAAACTGATTTTTAACCGTTAAGTGCTCAACTGTTCTCTCTGTGCTAAAATATGTTTTATTTTAAATATTTTACGTTTTCTCTTAGAATGAAAATCTTTTCTATATAAAAAAACTGAAAAGAAAACAAATCACTCTTCTTTAATTGAGCTCTGAAAATCTGAGATCTTTTTTATGATCATTTTTGCTCTCATTTTCTTTTGGCTGTTCTTTTAATAACCAAAATCAAGCATAGGTGAATATAACGTGAATATAAATTGAATCCACTCTTAAAAAGTTTATTAAAAAAAATCTCTTTTACGAAAGATGTCTTAGAAGTTCGGACTGTCATTTTCGCATTCCTTAAAATGCCAATGAACAGTTTTTATTAATGTTTGGCTGCCGTTGAACTGCGAAAAAAAATGAATTTGGAAATTTTCTAGAAGATCATACCAAAAACTTTCAAATTTTAGAAGGATGTACCTTTGTGAAAAGTTCGAAATTAAGAAAAATGTTTTTGATTACCTTGAAAATTGAGCTACCTTCAAATTCCTGTAATACTCTGAACTTTTTTTTCTAAAACAGCAGTATGTGTGTGACTATTTAGGGGTATTATTGCAATTTATGGCTTTTAATCTCTCTTTGAAATTAAATTTTGCTGAAGTGCTACTCCTTTTTTTAATGTATTTTTGTGCATTTGCGGGATATCTAAATCCAAAGCATTGCAATTCTATTTTTAAAAGCAAAAAAAAGAAAATCAATGGATACTATTCTCAGGAGTTTTGGTTAAGAATTGCATCAAAGTTTATCAAGAAAACAAATAAGATTGTCTTTTTTCAAGCTTTATATTTTTAGTGTTTTAATTCTCTGCTATAGTACTGATCTGATTGAGACGTGCAGTTTACCTAATTATGAATCAGATGTTTGCATTCAATAATTTTAGGGTCGCTCAGATTTCCCAGAACAACTGTTTTTATTTCAAAATACGGTTTTTTATTTCAAAGCATAAGCTTTTTCGTCATTTTTCTATATGTACACATTTTTCTATATATACTACATGTGTATCAGCCTCAAGCAAAACCTAAAAAATAAAGTCATAACTGAAGTTATTTTTTCGAATTAACACAATTTCTAGTCTATAAATAGAACCGAAAACTTTTTTGAAGTGGTTGCGGTTTTCAATCATCAGTAAATGATTAACTGAACAATTTGTTGCGTAAATAAGTCTGCTTGGCATGTGGTTAAATTGACAGTTGTCTTAAATATTTTTTGGCTAATTGCTCTTTTTATGACCATCGACTTCTTTGTTGGGCCCTGCTTTGGAAAACACTTTTAAAGTTCTTCATATTTTCAAATTTCCTCGTCATCTTTATATTAAATATGTTTTAGTAAATGGGCTTATTTTTAGAACCAAGTAGCGATTTAATTTTTCGAGAGATTCGGATATTGTGTTGTTCATTTTTTAACTGCGACAAAGTAAGCAACATATGATTATAAGTATGCTACATTGACTATTATTTCTCTTTCGCTTATCGTTACTACATATATTAAAACGTTCACCGCTTTGTGAGAGACAGAAAAAGAGAAAAACCGATTTTAAATAAATAGATCATCTATTTATGGTACAATTTTTAACCATTATATGCTGTCACTATCCTAATGTGTTTGATTTCTCCATCCAAAATATATCACGCAAATATTAGGAAATTAGATATGAATGCTTTTGTTATTGTGTCAAATATTAAGTGCATCGATTTTCAAACAACTGTGACTACGTATTTAGCTATGCTGTTTCCTACTACACAGACAAAAACACATTCGTATATCGACCTCTCTTTTGGAAATTTGTATGAGTGAAGTCTCCTAAATTTCATAACAAGCAGCGATTCCAAAGTGCTACGCAATATTCTGCGCGTGACACTTTTACAGGGTCTTGAGTGTTCACACACACACATACACATACCTACATACACGCCATACATATAAAAACACATACAGATAGCCTCCAAATTTGCCCCGTCTATGTGCGGATACTTTTGTCTGTTTCTCCCAAAATATTACCGCTTTGTGTAACTGTTTACGTTGGAATTTATTGTAATTGCGATTTTTAATTTTACCAAGCCAGCACATACATTGTGGGTCCCTAATTTCTGTCACGTTTTGTACTTTTTCCTAATTGGAATTTATATCCGCTGTCACGCGTGGCCTATACCCCTTTGCTGTTGTTGTTGTTGTTTGTTTGTTCGTTTGTTTATTTTGGTGGCTGCAGTTATTTCGCAGTAGGATCTTGCGATCTTTGTTTTTATTTTTCCTTTTTTTTACCGTGATTGAGGCTAAAAGTGTCCCGCACCCAGCCACCCACCCACACACACACACACACACAATCATTTGGCGAGGGGGGATTCTCAGTCTTCTAATTGTCAACAATTAGGCCGCCAAATGACATGGGCTGCTACAAGTTGTGTCCCAGATCCTATCATAAATGAGGAGGCTAGTTACCCTTGGCAAAATGGGGGTACTTTATTTGCTTAATGGGTTCTTGGTGTGATAAAATTCTGCCTTATTCCCCACCCATAAAAGTCACTTGCCCAGCTCGTAACTCGACCCGCCGTTGGATAAATAGAATTAACTGTACACAATAAAGCTAAGTCCTTTTTGAAAGCCCACTTTGCTTAGCGCTAACTAGGCCACCCCTTATATTTGCTTAACTTACCTCATTTATAAGTCTCGCAACATGGACAAGCTACTTTTATTTTAACCCACTTTCAACCAACGCCAAACTTGAACAACCTTTTGCCCAGGTATTTTGTGCAGTGAGAAAACATTGTGCAATTTGTAGCGCATTGTTTTCGCTTGAATTATTTGCCACAAAATTACCCACCGAAACTAACCTAAACTTGTCATATACCAGATGTCATATACTGGGGATTATATTGCGCCTACCTTTGATTTAATCTCAAAATTGGCTGCTTAATGATCGCAGGCATAAAAAACAAGGAGAAAGAAAGTGCTCCCTTCCCTTGGTTGTTTTGAATGATTTCAGCCAGGATTTGTTTACCCTTTGAAACACTCTTTACTTTCCACCGTCTGCTCGGGGTTCCTGTCTTGGCTCAGTTATAAAGCTGCTGGTTATTACAAGTCGTATTTTATAACTTGTCCACTAACAAACCGCTTATGGACATTTTGTGTTTTGCATAAATGAGAACGTAATCAGCAGCAGTATTCTACGTGTGGCGGAGAGTAATCAACTTTCTTTACCTGTTCACCCTTTCCTCCCCCCCCCCCCAGTCGCGTGAAAGGAGGGGAATTGAAAAGCTACTAGCCAGAATTGTTGTCCACCTTATTTCTACTCTACAACTTCCCCCACCCCTCCCCTTTTTGAAGTAATTTCTGTTGCTGTTTCTCTCGAGAGTAGGCCATTTAATACCGACTGCTACAGCACACAGCGCGGAAGCAAACAATATATTATGTTCAAATCCTGTTCATTCCTTCAAGTAGTTTGTTCACATATTTGGGGTTCCTTTCTTCCATACCAGCACCGAACAACTTTCTAGCCCCCGGCTTGTTTGTCCCACTACGCCACTCAATGTCGCAACTTTTCCCAAAAAACAACCCCCTACCCCAGCCGCCGAAATCTCTCTCTCTCTCTCTCTCTCTCTCTCTCTCTCGTCTTTATTCCTGTTCCCTCAGCTACCTTCTTCTCTGAAGAAGATAATAGACAGACACTACTCTAAAACTACAGAGATAGCAAGATATAAAAGGAGCTAGACTAATTTTTTCACTCAACTTAACTTATCTGTTGAGTTATGAATCTAAGTTATTATAACTTACTTATTATAACACAAGGGCCCAAGCTACCTTGTGTTAATTCACTCGATAATGCTTCCCCAAGACCCTGTTATCTTAATTCTTCCCACCACTTACGTTAGCCTAACTTTTGTTATTTATTTCCAAGTTAAACTTCCCAATTCAACCCAAATTTTTGCCCAGAGATTGTTTTAAGTTTGCTTACAAAATACATTCCCTCTCGTAACTTCACCCTTCTCTGGGCTTTCTTGGTAATAAATTTTTACGTAAACTATAGTAGCATAAATTTATTCCCACTCTCGGGTATAGTTTTTACTCGTTCTAAACAACTGGCTCAACCAAAGATATTTCCCGGTAATGAAATAGTTATGAATTGGTTATGAGTCGTGGTTTTGAATTGAACTCAAACTTAGGTCTTTCAAGAGGTAATATTTGGACGTTTCTTGTGAGACAAATCGGATTGTGTGGGAGCTAAATTTACAACATATTATTTGGATTCCCAGTTTATAAAGTATCCGATTGAGAATTCCCCACACTATTTGTTACTCTAGTTTCAACCCCCCTTCAATTCAGTCCGCTTTATCCAATTAACTGGCCATAGTCCTTCATTACCATAAGTCACACGAATTTCCAAATAGTTATCACTCAAGAGAACGTAGGACAGAAGTGAAGAAATCTCGGATGCTTTACATCAATCGGCACCCATTTGAACATTGGAATTTTAGCCTTGCTTTGAGCTTATACCAAAATTAATTTAAGTGGAAGAAATAGAATTTTGAGGAAAATTGTTAAATTTCTGGCGTATTTTTGGAAGTGAGTTGTCCCAACTTGCAGTGGAAGAAGAATTTTGGCTAGGAAAGGCTGATTGAGAAAACCTGCAGCATAGACGCATTAGTAGAGAGAGGCATAGTTACACGTGCGTGAACATCTAATTAAAGGATGAAACAGTTTTGCGCTGTTGTGCTGTTATAATATATATTACTAGTAACCAGCACTAACTAATCTCCATTTTCCAACTTGGATGCTTCCCTGGTTAATGCTTCCCAAGTAGAGGAAATTTCAGCGCCTTTATCTACAGACAGGCTGCGACATTTTGTTCACACGTGCTCCTAACACCTACCCCACCTAGCTCATCCGGAATTGGCCCCCTCCCCTTGCACACATTTGGGCTAAGTTGGGCCCTGTTCCTCTTCTTGCCTCCTTCTTAGTTTATCTTCATCATCTACATTTTGTGCTTCTATATCTTCTTCTGCTACTGCTGTTGGTGCCCTTCTTTCTCATATTTTCACCCCACGAGAGTTGAGCCTGAAATACTTCTACTCTAGGACTACAACGCGAGGAGAGCATTACTGTTTGTAATAACTACTCTGGTTATTTTTAATAACTACCTGCACACCCTCCCTATTACGCTCATATTCTTTGCACACGTACAACTACATTCTGTCCCAGTCCTAATAATTTATCGCGCTCTTTCTTGCGCTATACAGCAGCGTGTCGACACATACACTTCAAACACTATAAGTTGTGACCAAAAATGGTTGTAAAATTAGTTGACACTCGGAGTTTTGTGTTATCCCAACATCTTTGTTATAAACTTTTGGAATTTAATTAATTACGTTTTATTATACCCAATGGATGCAGCCGGTATCCAGCACTTTTCGCCCTCTCATTACGTCCCGAATAACCCACCCCCCGATGGTGCTGCCGCGACATCAATTCCGGCTCGACAAGCCATATCAGCGCCGCAGACTCCAGTATTCGCAGAATACTTTGTGATTCCAAAAGACAGTGCAGTCACAGCAAACCTTCCGAATGGAGGTATCAACCCAAACCCAGTTGCGGGTTCGGCGTTAGCCCAAATGACGCCCGTCCAGACTTATCCAGCTACTAACTTGCCGACTAACAACCCAAACCAGACCTTTATAAATAACGCATTTGCAATGCAGTCCCGACCTTTAATTTATCAGCCAGCTAGCGCCCCGGGTTTACTTTACCCCCAAACAGGGTTAAACAACAGTGCGGACGGGAAGAAACGAGGATCGGCTTCGGGAGGGAATAACAGGGGATCTTTTTGTGATGCATTTTGCAGCCATTTATCTCTGGGCTTTTCCAAGTCGTTTGAGAACTTGGCTTACGGAGACCAAGAGAACGGAGACAGCCCTGGGGGTGAAAACCATAGCTTTAGAGTATTCGCCGAAGAGACTACTATGCATGGAATTAAGTGAGCAGATTTCATTCATTTTCAATTCTTTTCTCTTTTTTTGAACTTCATTGTCATCATATATTTGCTTTTTCAAAATTTTATCTTTCAGAGAGATTTCATAGAAGCTTCAGGAAATTCGTCTTTTTTACCAAGATCATCTCCATGTAGATCATAAAGTTCAGCCGGCAAGATCATTGATAATGTATACAAAAAACCAAGATCTTGCATGTCTGGGAGAGGTGTGCCAAGTTTTTTTTACTTGAGTATTATTTGGTGGGAAAAAAACTGGCTGTTGCTTTTCTAAGCATATTTTCTCTAATAATGCTGCCGTAGATCTTCTGTCTAAATTAGAAGAAATTCAACATTACATAAGTTCAATTCATGAAAAATTAGGTTATTTGCACAACAGACAAAAAATTGTGTTCAAATTTGACGAATTTTGGGAGAATAATCGTCACGTTAATACATTGAACTGTATTTTTTTAACCAACCTACCTCTTTTTATAAAGTAAACTACTTTAAACTATTTTTTAAGAACGTTTTGAGCTTAACTGAAAATTAATGCGGTTGGTATCACTCTGGATTTCAAAAAAACTGAGATATTTTAAATTTGCCAAATAAATCACACAGTATTGAGGCCAAGAAGAATAATGAATTATCTGAAGAAGAATGTAATTCGATTTTATAGCAACATCCTTGTTGAAATGGGACTTGAATTTCAAATTTCATTTTGTATCAAAATTTTTATAGAATCTAATCAAATCGCTGTACTGTCATCTCATCATTGTTCTATCGATAAAATACGGCACTTCAACTGACATTTTTGAGGAACAGAAACACTAAATAAAAAATGCAGAACCTACTTGAAATGAATGTGAGAACGGTTTTTTCTTCATTTTTTCTTGTTTTAATTTTTAAACGCAATTAATTACAATTCCACAATAATCATGCAAACATTTTGGGAGGATTTTGATTTTTAAGTTTTTTTATTGTAAACAAATGTTAACAATGTTTTCTTTCAATTGAATGGTCTTGAGTGAAATTTTCAGTTAATTTCCACCTTAACTGACAATCAAAAATTTTTCTTGCTTTTCATGAATTTCAATTTCAGAGGGGACTGTCCTTCTTTAAGTTTTTCATCAAGCGTAAATAGTGAATATGAAAAGTGTCCGTGCTCCTGGTGTCATTGATAATCAATCGCTTCTTATTAACATGGCGCCCTGCAGGCATAAAGGTTATCAATCTATGAATGAAAATTTTTGTCTCTACAAATACAATTGGTAAATTTTGTTCTTTCGAATCAGTATACTAAAGTGTGAAAGATACAATTGATTCGGGGGCTGAACACCGAATAGAATGGACGATTGATGGGAATGGAAAAAAAACCAAAATAAAATTTGAAAACCCTGTTTTTGTTTTTTTAAATATGAAACGAAATTGCTTCATTTTCTTATATTGCAGATTAAATGTTTATTTGTGTTCGTTACCGGACAAATTTGCATTTTTTAATGAAATGAAATTGATTTGAATCTGACCAGGATTCAACTTTTTTCAATTTCTCTAATTCTTTTGTAAAATTTGTGTGATTAAATGTAGGAGAAATGTCTAGCAATAATTAAAAAATATAGGTACCCATTTTTATACATTTTACACTAATTTTTGAGAGTATTTTCTTTATTAGGTTTGCAAACAAAAACAATAATTTGTATGAGTTTGGATTTTTTTTAAACTGAGAATACTGTATTTTTATGGGTTTCCAATACTGCTGGATTGTTGTTTGATCAACGCTGAAGTACAGCTAGCTTGGATCGGCGAGCTAATTGGCAGTATGTTACAACTCAATTGCACTTAATAAAGCATATGGGCCTTTTATATATAAAAAATTTGTGATATAGTGGAACCACGGCAGATAAAAGTTCAAAATGGAATGAAGTTGGATTTCCGGAAAAGGAGGGTTTGCTAAGTGTTCAACATTGAATGAGATCGATCAACTTGAAAAATTCTAAACTGTTGTTTCAAAATGTTTTTTTCAGCTCACCAAACAAAAGCGACAAAAATTTTAAGAAACATTCTGTATATATTCACAGTGAGCCGAAATTTGAAACACCCGGATAAGAACCTACTGAAACTTGAAAAGTCTTGGTAAGATCCTAATATGATTTTCTCCAAGAAAACGTCAGGATATGTGCGAAATTGTAAGGATTTAAATGAATTTCATTGATTTAAACATGTGAACGCTTCGGAAAATTAGAAAAATTAGTAGTTATTTTGTTGGCGTCATCATTTTTATACGTTAACCTATTACGCGTTTTCGGTTCTGGATGCCAGTAAATATTTAGCATATATAGTTAAAAAAATGCAGAGTTTGTATAAACGGTATAAATTTTAAGAAACTGTTTTTTTTCTGCAGATATATGTTTTACAGTTTTTCGGCTTATATTGTGATCAAACGTTGTAATAATTTTTTAGTATCGACAACTCCCAACATATTTTTGGAAAAATAAAATAGCTTTCAATAAAGTTTTCATACCAATTGCATTTTTTTTCTGAAGTCTACTTTTGCTCCTTGTTTAAAATTTAAACGTTTTGAGTTTTACCTTTAATTTTATTTCAAAAATGTGCAGTTTAACTTTTTATAACGAATCAGCTAATTAGTCTACATTCGTTTTGGCCCGATTATCGTTTTAAAACAATCCTAAGAGATCAAAAAAAAATAAAGTTTTTTTCTAATCGAGTTTCAGTGTTTTGATACCGAACATACCGACTATTTTCAACGTTTGAGATCGAAACATAACAAAAAATTTGTACGTGTCAGATTGCCAATTCCTGGAGAAGGTGCACAGTCGACCTAATTGCTCTTAATCAAGTTATCTGACGTCAGCTCTTTGTTTTTTTTGCTTTCCATGGAGAAAAAGATGTAACTATCTCTTTGAGAACTGGATTCTTCGACATTTTTAAAAAAATTGCCCATATATTTTTGGAGTTCACTTTATCCTGTTAATTTTTCATTCAGTCATATACATTTCTCTAAAACTTTTATAGTAATAACAGTGCGTTTTTTTATATTTTAAATTATTTTCATGTTTTTATGTACTGCCGCTTGTCGGCGAATAATCTCTAATTTTTCACGGAGGTTGGTGCCGGAGTAAATCAGCGCTGAATCATTATAGAAAAATTCTGTTTTTAGGATGACCAGTACTCTGTTCATGTCCCAATTTACGCGGGCCAGTCTTGGTTTTTGATTAAAATTTACTGCATGAAAAATAATATGCTCAGCTTAACTCCCGCCAACAAGGTTTGCTTTATATGCGATTCGAACTTCCGCGTGGGTACTTGTATCATGTAGTTTGCGTAGCAAGTCGTAACCACTAAGGTAAATGGGTTTTGTGGTAATTGCCTACAAAATAGCTTTTATATAAATAGTATACTACTATAGTAATTACCTGTTATAAGCTACAAAGATATGACATTACTCTGCTCAGACTTAATTTTGGGGTATGAGTAATTTTTAGACTGTACAGGATCAGTTTATGGGCTAATTCCATAATCTCAATATAATCATACTGAAGAAGAACTGCACATAAAGAAGCTTAAAATATTCTGGAGATGCACTATTTCAGAACTGAATTTAGTTTTTACACTTGAAATGTGCTGGTTCAGCGCTGAAATGTTCCGAGTCCCAAGTCCGGGTTCTTATAAATGAATGAGTCCATGATCCACCAGCTTTTTTGACGGAACAGGCTTTCTAGACATGTTAACTTTTTGATAATATGTCTTTCTTGACATATTAACACTGATTGAAACTTTTTTTTCGATCAATATAGCACTCTGGGTTCGCTTAGTTTCAAGTCTCGTTTAACCCTTTGATATACCCCCGAACTGGGTTCGGATGTTGCAATGAGAAACTATTGTCTCATTTGATCACCCCTCTATTGCTTGATGAAACAATTTGATCGATCTACTCCAAACTCCTCATTTGTTGTGAAGCGGCTTCTAAAAATTGATCAAAGGGAGACAAGATGGCTAGCAAATCTGATTTCATGTAAGAATGTGCAGACTGAATCTGGAATAACTGTTGCAACTGTTATATAAGTAGACAATTTTAACAAGGAGTAAGCTGAGTGAAAGTCATTATTGACTTGTTCCCATTAGCTACTAATGAATGAGGGTGCTACCAATGTGGAGAATTTTAGCAAGAATGATGTGTTGGTGCTGCTGCAATAATAAAATGTGGTGATTTAATGGGTGCGAGTTTGTGTGGGCGAGGGGTGAGAGGTGGGTGGGTGGGTGCACCTGGACCTCTCAGGCTTCCTCTATCACTTTTCTATTGTCATTTTCCCTCACCTCTTCTGACACAATCCACCTACCCCCAACATACATCAAAATTTAACACATTACTTATTCAATTTAACATGTATTTTCACCGTTTTTTCTTTCCTCTCTCTCTCTCTCTAAATCTCTTTCTCTTTCTATTTCTCTCTCTCTCTCTCTCTCTCTCTCTCTCTCTCTCTCTCCTCTTCTTCTTCTTCTCTTCTCATTTCTTCTCTTCTCCTCTCCTCTCTACCCTTCTGTTCTCTTCTCTGTTCTGCTATTCTACTTGTTGTCTTCATTTGTCTTCTCCTTCTCACTCTAGTTTTTTTGACTTTTTGTTTCACTATTTCGTTTCTTTTTTCTAATATCTTTCTTTCTTTCTGTAAATATAAATATATATATATATATATATGTATATATATATATATAATATATATATATATATATATATATATACGTTTAAGTATATATATATATATATATATATATATATATATATATATATGTATATATATATATATATATCTAAATTTATATATATATATATATATATATATATATATGTGCAAAAAAATATAATATAAAATATATATATATATATATATATAAATATATATATATATATATATATATATATATATATAGATGTGTGCGTGGGCATGAGAGTTTGTGTTTAAAATATGTATATATATATATATATAATAGAATTTAGTATTTATATATATATATATATATATATATAATTTCGTATACATTTATATATATGTGAAAAATATAATAATATATTATTATTATATATATATATATAGATTGATATATATATATATATATATATATATATATATATATATAGATTGATATATATATATATATATATATATATATATATATGTATACATAAATATATAGTATAGAAATGTACAGAATACTTCATTTTTCCTTTGCGAACAGAAACAAAAGTAATCTAACGAAAATTTTTCATTTTTGTTGGTGTAACTTAAACTTTCTTTCAAATTTTTAATTGTCATTTTTGTTTTTTTGTGTTTTTGTTTTCATCGCGGTTGTCAGGTATGATGTCCCCGTTTATAGTAGTGTCAATAAAAACGAGAATGAATAGAGACATCTTCAACTGCCTGAAACACAAGTAGAATGACTTTGTGCAAAGCGTTTGCTGCAGCCCATTTTTTGTCAAAAATTTTGTTTTACAGTCAGTGTTTTTCAAAACTGAATACCTTTTTTGTAATTAAAGATTGCATAAAGGGTGCCAAACCAAAACTTTGAGCACAGTTCACTGATTGTAGCGGACTCAATATAGGTTACTGAAATGATCAGGCTGAAACCTTTGCAGCTTTATTGTGAGTAAATTTTATTTTACGTTTCTATGTACAGATTCCATGCTTGTTGGTAAATTGAACTGTTTAATGTTCTACTATTACCTTTTGTCGATCAAAAAACAGCTGACTGCAATCATTTAGGTACAAATTTTTGCAGATGAAGCTCATAAAGTTTCCGATTTTCTTTATCATTTTAATCAAATTAACATCGTAAAACATTGTTAAAACTTATTGATTTCAAACAGTTTTTTTATTGAACAATTTACAGTTTTGAAGTCAAGGTAAATAACCCTAATCGAACTTATAATTTTGTGAAACAGTTCTACTATTTTGTTTTATCAGAGAGGTGATCGCGCACCGAAAACAACCTGTAGCCAAAAATAGCCAGTTAATCTTGGTTTTCATATTTATTTTTGGCTCAGGCGACCAAAAAGACAATATAAGAACATTTTTTTGCTGCCTGTTTTCAATTTCATGTTAATTTGTATGTCAGAAACTTTTGGCTATTGTTGAGTGTTAAGGTCTTCATTTTATTTTTTCTAACACATGCTAGATCTCAGTGTCCCTAATTTTTTTTAATAAATTACAAAGATTTAATAGGCCAATTATTGTTGATGACAATTTTTGAAGCTTTAATATTAGAAATATTGTCTTCAGAACCAGGCGAAAGACATTTGGTGTTTTCACAAAAACCGAGGGTGATAAGTTTATGGTATTTTGCTTCAACTCTAGCAATTTTAATGTATGAGTCATTTAAATACTTCTCAGATAATTGCTCTCGATTGTTTACAGTGAGCGTTGATTTTGAAATGAGGCTAGAATTTTCAAATATACATAGAACATCTTTAACACTCATTGTATCTCCTGTTTATCAGCTCCACAAAAAAAACTGCACTCCTTTTTTGGCTTTTTCACAGTTGAGACCGGTTACATCGAATTTCCTGCAGGTTTTTTTTGGCCGTACTAGAAAAGTTGATTTTGAAACTCCGATTACATGGACTGGGTTATAGTTGAAATGGAAAACATCTGATACACTTATTTAATAAAACTTTGTTCTAATTTACATTCCCAGTTTTTTTTTATTGACAGTTTAGCTGGTTAAGGTTGATTTTTCTTAGTAAATTTTGATCACATTGTTTTTCTGTTACTTAAAATAAAAACCTTGCCAGTTATATCAGGAAATTTTGTGAAAATAATCGATAAAATCATGACACGGTATCAAAATGCCTCAAGAAGTTGGGGCCGATCAATATGTTGAATCATAGTGATCAAATCTTGAATCTATTCTTGGTTGGTGGTCTTGCTTCGATAAAAATGGTCTTTATTATAAGGTGTTTTTGCCAAGCCTTTCAAGATCTTTCATTACATCATAAGGATGAGTATCAAGTTTCAATTGTACATGGGTTTTAAGATGTATTA
>NC_134468.1:31506683-31553927 GCF_964194025.1 Convolutriloba macropyga | reverse complement strand
AGAGCAATTGACTTCTCGTTTATTCCGTTTCAACAAAGTTAGGCTATACTTATGTTAAGTAATGTTTTTGTTTTTGCCAACTTGTGAGGTTACGAAGTGTTGTTTTTCATGAAAAAATTGCGGAAAAACTAAACTTGAAACCAAGATAAAGTGCACATTATGCATTCCATCTTTGGGTTGCCTGCGGAGGCCAAAAAATAACTGAGGCCAAAAAATTGAAATGAAAAATTGTTTAAAGATTTTGAAAAGATCCAAAAAAATGCTTCACACTCGCTCACAACTCTGTAATACAGTTTCCAGAAGTACTGTCACACTACTTTGGAACAAAAAGTATGGGTTTTTGCATCGAGCATTGCTGCAAGAATGCTAAAAAAGCCTTCCCCAATCGCAAAATTTGTAATTTTATGGATGGAACGAGAATGTACATCTCCAGTTATGTGATTGTTTGAAGTTTTTGAAGCAATTGAACGAGATTTTTTTTAAAAAAACGCAGCGTGGAAAAGCGATCACTAATATTATGGAATATAACACAATTAGGTGGACGGCCATTGCTTCATTGCAGTCCAAACAAGCTAAACAGTTTACATTGTTTGTTCAAAATTTTGATAAAACAGGAAGATGATATGAATTTTTTCATCAAGATAAATCTGCAGTTTTTAAAGGAAATATTGTCGCTGATTTGTCCCTCCAAAAAGGTCCCATGAAAAGCAAAGAGAGTCAGGAGCTAGAGCATATAGTTCAAATTTGAGCTCATTTGAAAATTTAGGGGCAATTCTGAAGCAGCAAATAAGAAAGCAGGAACTTTTCGGGGGAAATCTTGGAAAATCAGATGTGTTAGAAATTTGTATAAAAAATAATACAAACAGTCTACAAGGTGTTCGAAAAGTTTAATAGTAGCGTAATAGTTTGCTACCTGAGAACTGATTCGAGCTCAAAAAAATATTTCTGACGTTTTTCTGAAAACTATCTTTAGTTGTACATAACTTTTTGCTACTATAGTGTATACTGATATGTATGTACGAAACAAGTTACAACTTCACCGGTGGTTATATTTTAGCATGGCTCTTAAATTGTGATTCAATTCCTTTTGCTACCAGTTACCTCAGTTGCTTTACATAACTTGCTTTATCACAAAACAACTTTCTTATAACGTCTGGGCGAGAGAGAGAGAGAGAGAGAGATAGAGAGAGAGGAGAGAGAGAGAGTGAGAGAGAGAAAGGGAGAAAAAAAAGTCACTGACGCATTAAATTTATCCTCAAATCTGTCAATCGCATCAACAAAATTCCGGATTGATCGTATCGAAATTTGATAATCGTGCAAATATCATTTATTGACTTCACAGCAAAAAATATGTTACAATTTTTATAAATAACCGCAGTGGTTGAAACTCACTCTGCCTTTGTTCCTTATTTGCCAAATTCAGTCAACTTTCAATATCTTTCCAAGGAATAAGACTTTCTTATGGCTCCAATAAAACCAGAGCAATAAAAAGGAAAAGTAATGAAATTAAATAGGAAAACAAACAAAGAATTGTTTGCGTCCCTGACTGGCAATATTTCAATATTTTGCAAGAATCTTTCAACAATAGACCCAAATTCATGGTTCTAAATGATTTTAACACAAAATGCGAGGACTAGTCAATTGTTTGCAGAGATTTTTTTTTCAAAATTATTAACAGCAACTAAAACCCCTAATGAAAAACCTCCCAATACCGGCATCGTGCATTAATGTCGTATATAATTGACACGTGATTGAGTGCTCCAAAAAACAAGCAATTTGCCGGCACTGAAGTTAAAATATTCTTCATCAAACTTTTTTCAAAGAGAGCCGTAAAATTTGACCCCGTACATTCACAAATTTCGGTCCATTATTAATGCGGTTTAACTTCAGCCCCATTTTAATGCCTGGATGAGAATACTTCGAAGCGGATTTGCCTCATACCATGATTTTTACCGCATTTGAGAAAATATTTCCATATAATTATGAAAAGAAAATTAGAGTGATACGGAGATTAAGGTAATCGCGACATAATTAAAAGCCATTTTGTTAAGTAACCTCCGATATCCTGAAACGTCCCATTTCATATATAAAAATTTGCAAAAAAGTTGGCGTTAACAAATTTATGCCAAAAAACTTAACACAGGTTAACAAACATATTAGTGTATGTAAACAGCTCTTTAAATTATTGGCTTCAACAGTTTAGAGAGGCAGCCCACCTTTGGATTATCATGATTTTTGTTTGCTTTTAGCTAATATAAGATGATCAATATTTATTTTAACAGGATCAGACATTTCAAAACTACTATCAAAGGACTTGTACTAAGTTTACTAAATAATCTAGGAGCAGCTAATTTATAAAAAAATTATAAATTTATGAATTTATAAATTTTGGCCATAAGTGCGTCAAAAATCGCACAAAGTTAAATAAAAAACGTTTAATTTCTGCTGATTTTTCAGTTTTTGCGGGAATTTTTAACGGTTCTTTATCTTTCTTTCTGAATATTAAATATCTTTGAAATTTAAATGTCAAAAGCTAAACAGTGGGTGTTTTGTACTCTTCATTGAAAATTTTAGTTGAAATTTACGAGAAGGGATATTGAAAAGAAGTTTAACCGTTAAACTGCTAGTTTGGAAGACAAACAATAGCGCAGAATGATGTTTCGAGTGACAGATAGGTAAGATTAAATACATTCAGCTGAAATTGTCGAATGTTTGTAGCCCAATGATTTTGGATTATCTGATGTACTTGTCTAATTCTGACATACTTGTCTAATTAGCATTTGCCAGATAATTATTGCATCTGGTAAATCAGCATTTACCAGATAATCAGCTTCATCGTCTGACGAAACATAAATACGACAATTTATTACATCTTAAACGGTTTGAAATTAAATATTTAAGTAAGATAAGCTGTTGGATAAAAATTTCAATTTTAAGTAAGATAAAAATTTCCCTCACACTATGTTATGAGCAATTCATTAAAGCCTTGTGGAAATATTTTTTCAAAAAAGCCATCACATTATTAAAATTTGTTCGAAAACTTGCCTGATATGATCTCACATGATGTTCTTATAAGTCAATATAAGATCTTCAAGATTCTGTCAACTATGGAATCATTATCTTAAAAGAAATATTGGAAAGATTTTTTATCAACTCTTACCCATTAAAAATTCAACGTAGGCAGATTTTTTGATGGTTACGATTTGTTGAAAATGTTAAATTTTTTGGAAAGAATGCGTTTTATAAGATTTTTATACCATTCACTTATATGCTCTGGTAGAAGAAAAATGGAAAAAAATAAGAAATCTTGTCTTCTGAAAATATAAAACTGTCAATATCAATAATGATTGATCTTTAGGATTAACAAAAAAACTAAGATACTTAAACATTAAGAGAAAGTTAAAAAAATCAGAAACTGTCGAAATTTAGGCAATGAGGTATGGTTTCTATTTCAAAACTTTTGCTCTTAATCTCTACGTTTTTGCAACTTCAATACCTTTGTACTTCTTATGGTAGCTATTGTGATTGTGCTTTGACTGTATAATAAAAATTTCGTGTCTCTTCCGCTTCCGGCTGCAAAAATTAGAATGCATCCCTTTTAACCCGTTTAGTGAAACTGTCAAATTTATTTCTACCAAAATTTTTGTTGTGATTTGGATTTTATGAATACTTTTAGCGGGTTAAAATTGCTTGATCAAACGAAACCATAGTCGAAGATCTCTGGTCTCTTCCAGGAAAAAAAGTTGTTTATTGTATCTGGTCTTGAAAAAATTGACTTTCACAATTTTTTTTTCAAAACTTTTACTATGTGGTGCCCAGCATCTTGCCGCACTAAAAAATAGTGCAAATTTCCTCTTTTGATATGGTAGTATCTTCTGTAGGGCGTACAATTATTCAATGGCTTGAGTCATTTTTACTAGGAATCAGTTTATTGTGTTGAAATAGAAATTGAAAAACCGAATGAAACATGCCCGACTATCAGAAAAAGCATAAAATTTTGCAGCTCAGCAACCATAAAACTGGGCCATCCAAAACCATATAGAAATTTTCGCTTAATACTAGATGACTGTCGAAAAATTCTTTTCGATGATTTATTACAACTTAAACGTTTTAAAAATAAATATCTAAGTTAGATAGGCTGTTGACTTATGAGATAAAATGACGACAAACAAAAACTAGCTTTTCATTCCCATGCAGAGCTGTGCAGAAAACTTTAGTTTTCTTATTATTCTTTCATTTGCAAATTAGCAGAGCTGAAATACTAAATACAAAATTTGTATTTACGCAAAAAGTCGACAAATTTCCCTCAGATTATGTTATGAGCAAATCATTAAAGTCTTGTCGAATTAATTCTTCAAATAAAGCCATCACAATATTAAATTTTGTTCGAAAACTTGTATAATATGATCTCGCATGATATTCTTATAAGTCAATATAAGATCTTCAAGATGCTGTCAACTATGGAACCATTATCTCCAAAGAAATATTGAAAAGATTTTTCATCAACTGTTACTAATAAAAACTTCGTCCCTCTTCCGGCTGCAAAAATTATAATGCATCCCTTTTTAACCCGTTTAGTGAAACTGTCAAATTTATTTCTAACAAAATTATTTTCGTGATTTGGATTTTATTAATACTTTTAGCAGGTTAAAATTGCTAGATCAAACGAAATCATAGTCGAAAATCTCTAGTCTCTTCCAGGAAAAAAAGTTGTTTATTGTATCTGGTCTTGAAAATATTGACTTTCACAACTTTTTTCAAAACTTTACTTTGTGGTGCCCAGCATCTTGCCGCAATAAAAAAATAGTGGAACTTTCCTCTTTTGATATGGTACTATCTTCTGTAGGGCGTAGAATTATTCAATGGCTAGAGTCATTTTACCAGGAATCATTTTATTTTGTTGAAATAGAGATTCAAAAACCGGATAAAACATGCCCCACTATCAGAAAAAGCATAAAGTTTTGCAGCTCAGCAACCATAAAGCTGCGCCATACGAAACCATATTGAAATTTTCGTTTAATTTTAGATGACCGCCAAAAAATTCTTTTCGTCATGAAAACATCTTTTTCTCTTTGAGGGTAAACTCTTCTAATAATGAATCACATTCATATTACCTGACATCTCAGAAAAATGGGGCAGCAGGCCTAATTAGTTCAACTTTTCGGAGCCCAGAGGGCGCGTGACACAAATAACCGGTCGCGCCATTGCTTACGCAAGCACTGATCTTACATCGACAACTTATATCACAAATTATATCAACGAATCCTCCTTTTGTGGTTCAATCATTTGAATAAATGTAATTGAGTTGGCTGATTACAATAATTTTATAAATCACTATTGAAGCAACCAGGCCCTGATGGTCGCTCAAAGTTGCTCGAAACATCTCAAAAACATAGAAACGCACCGAGAGATGCATGCAAATTTACACAAATGAACAAACCGAAAAAAATCTGAGCAAATTTAGCTAGAACATACGCCATAATTTTGCAGGAACCGATTTGAAAATAAGGGATTTAGGTGTAATTAATGTAAGGACTGATTTAGCATACGAAATTGAGCAATTTTTTCAAAATGGACAAATTTGTGGACTCCATTACTGCATTCTTTTCAAATAAAAGTCGCTCTTAATTCATGTAGAGACATTTCTGTATTATTTTTGTTCCGATGTTTTTCTTTTAGTTTTAATGTAATCTTACACTAAAAAGATTGGCCAAGCATGAAAAAATACATAAATAAAGTTTGTTCACTTTCATGATTTGCTACAAGTAAGGCAATGAATTTAATGGCTCCCCGAGCATTTCAGCGATGAACCAGCACATTTCAACTGTAAAAAATTAATTCAGTTCTGAAACATTGCATTTCCAGAACATTTCAAATTTTTTACGTGCAGTTCCTCTTCTTTATGATTATATTGAGGTCATGGAGTTATCCCAGGCTAAACTTATTCTTACAGTCTGAAAATTACTCGAACTCCAAAAATAGTCTGAGCAGAGTAATGTCAAACTTTTGTAGCTTATTACTGTTGACTATTGTAGTAGTTTACACACTATTTATACTTAAGCTGGTTTTTAAGCAAATACCACAAAGCCCAATTAGTTTTGTGTTTACGACATGCTACGCAAAATAAATGTTACAAGTACCCACGCAGAAGTTCGAATTGCATAAAAATCAAATATTGTTGGCGAGAGTTAAGCTGAGAATATCGTTTTTCATGCAGTAATTTTTACTCAAAAATCAAGACTGGCCCGTGTGACGTGTGATCAGAGTACTGGACATCCTAAAAAACAGGTAATAAACTAAAAAAGTATGACATTACTCTGCTCCGACTTACTTTTGGTGTATGAGTATTTTTCAGATTGTAAGAATAAGTGTAGCCTGGGCTAACTTCCTGACCTCAATATAATCATAATGACGAGGAACTGCACATAAAGAAACTTGAATTATTCTGGAAAAGCAATGTTTCAGAATTGAATTAAATTTTTACAGTTTAAATGCGCTGGTTCAGCGCTGAAATGCTCTGAGACTCAAGTCGGGGTGGTTAAACTGCGGCGCAGTTTCGGACTAATTTTTTTTAGAAACAGATCCTAAAATTCTCAAAAATGCCATATAAGGTTACTATGTTCTGATTATAAAGCTCCATGCATTACAAAAACTGTATATTGTAATTTTTTCACTCAAAAACATCGTAAAAACATTATATTAACCTTAAGATTCAGTTACCTTTAATTGGTTTAAAGTATAACACGTAAACAATTTTTTCAGATAAAGTGATTGTCAAAACTATTAACTATTGTCTATTAAAATCTATAATAGCTAATCTGATTAAATCGAAACCAATTTTTGCGGGAATATTTTCAAGCTAAATTGTGCTTTATAGCTTAATTGAAGAAAAAACTCATGTTTTATTTTCAAAGCAAGAGAAATACATTCCTTTGTTGGACAAACATGCAGTAAATGAAAAAGTTGCCGATGAAAATTGAAAAGTTGCCGATGATGTCAGGAGTTTTCATTTTTTTTCCTTCGAAACTGTTATGAAGTAAATTAGTAAGAGCGAGGGACGAGGAGGAACAATAACCGGAAAGCAATCTAAAAAAATGCAGCAAATTTTGATAAAAAACCTTTGCGCTTCAAAAATCGTACATTGATTAATGTAAGGAGAACAGAAAAAATTTTTAAGAGTTGGAACAAAACTAGCTCTGAATTTTTTTTTCGACAATTCTAAAAGCTGAGCGCATTCCACCCATTCACTTTCACTAAATATATCACTGCACACCCGTGCAGAACACTAAGACAGGGGACAATTTTGGAATTGACAGTCTAATTTGTAATACTTTTGGGTAGCTTTCACGGTTTACATTTGTTATTTTGAAGTATATTAACGGGTTAAAACTGTAAATCAGTATATATTAACAGAGACGTTGTTAACGGGTATGAAAGAATCGCGCCGACCTTGAGGTGTCAAAAATTGACAAGATTCTTGCTCTGACCATTCTTGCTCTACAAGATCTTTGCAAGATAACATTTGGTCTGAAAGGCTTTGCAACATGACATTCCGTCTCTGAAAACAACCTTTCATCCTGCAAAATCTTCTATTCTTACAAGATTAGCTTATGTCTTGCAAAATCTTACAACTAATTTTTTTCTATAAAAATATTGCAAGATTTTACAAAAAAAAAACCATTCGGTCTCAAGTCGGGTAAAAACGCTTAATTGCCAAAAAATTTTGAATAAAGAGTTATTCTAGCTCGTCATTTTTTTTCTAGAATTATTATGTTAAAATTTTATCGTTTGCAAATGTAGCAAACTTCAAGAACATTTTTGGTGCTGGCATATTTAGTCATCGCAATAAATATATGTCCTTATAATTGAAAGCAATTGTCATTCTATTGAAATTAACATATACCTTATTCGCAAAATAACATTGAGCGGATTTTGGTCTGTTAATTTTGACCCGTTTGAAATCCGCAGAAAAATTCAAAAATAAAAAGCAAGCACACTAAAGTGCATAAAATTCAAACTCTTTAACTTTAGATTTAAGAATTTTAGAAATTCAAGGGTAGAAAAAATTTAACTCGACTGCTTTTATTATATATAAGATGTATAGGATTATAATATTTTTAGGATGTAATGAAAAAAATTCATTCACTTCCCACTGACCCCAAATAAGAGAGGTCTTAAATTTCAATGATAAAAAGAACGAATTGATCAAAAAATGGTAAACTCAAAATTATTTCAAATTAATTTGTTCTTCGGGTATTAGTGCAAGTCTTGCGATGGTGAAAAATATCTCACTTTCCAATTTTTGTTCAAGTCTCAAAAACATTGGAATATTGATTTTTTAAGTAATTATCAACACGGCAGGTAAGTTTTATACAATAAACATAGAACACAGTGCTGCTCAAAATTTAACTCGATGCAAAAACTTTTCATGATAATAAAAAATTGGGCAAACTCAACACCCGTTTATTCTGACATCGTGTAACAAACACCGCTTACAAGAGCTTTAAATAACCATGGAATATAATTTTTCATGTACCTTATTAAGATACACTAAGACAGAGGCTCAGATTTGGATCATAATCAAACAAATTTTCAGTTATGAGTGGTGTTTTGTGCGTGTTATCATTAGAAAACTCATTAAACGTAAAATTTGAAAACAAAAGACTTTGAATTTCTTTTTTTTTCTCTGAGGAAGTGCTGAGGTTCAAAATTTTTGTGACTATTTGATATTTGGGTCTAATTTTGTTCCTTTTTAGCTTCAATTTTGCTAATTTCTAAATTTTTTTGGATCAAAATCTTAATCCAAAATTGTGTTTTTACGACGAAATATGGAATAATTGTGTGTTCTTCAAAAAGGAGCAGCGACAAAAGGGATAGTTTACCTTCCTAACGATTCTATATTTATTGGAGAGTACTTTTTCAAAACTTTCACATTTTTTGGTCTTTCTTGTGGCATTTGGAGAAGCTTCTTCTTCGCATCAAATTTCCATGGAAAACTCGTTTTTGACCAAGTAGGGCCAAATGAACATTTATTTTGTTTTCATGGAATCATCGCTAAGGGTTTTTATCGCTTCAACACTTGGTTTTCGTAACTTTTAGTGATAATTTTTCTGCCTGAAATTATAACGTTGTTATACTCCTATCTCTTAGCCTTGTTAAATGAAAACGCAATTGGCATAAGTCGGATTAAATTAATCTACCCAATGCTTTGAATGCATGCTTAATGTTATTTGCGACTTTGAATATTCCCTTTCAAAAAAATCTGAACGTTAAACGTTTTTAAACTCATTTCCGTAACATTTAGGTCTGTCCCAACAACGACAGGTCCATTATGCTTATCATTGAATCAAAAGTTAGTCTACAACCTTTCAAACAAGCTCCAAATAAAATTAGTAAATAATCATAAGTTTAATCCAATAACTAAATGTGACCCACTTCCTAGAGACTTTGTTTGATTATACACGTTTTCTGTTCTTCTATGGAGCACGTCTTTTTTGTTATAAAAGTGCATTTATGGCAATTCCAGTTTCAGGACAATTTAGCCAATTCCATTATTCAACATGCCATTATATCTAACCTGCAATTTTGCCCAATGCCAATTTAGTTTCATTCTATTGTGAAGGGTAGCATAATGTTTATTATTTAGCATAAAAATATCAGAGGGCCATGGCCATGCCCAATACTATCACAAGGCATTAGAATTATCCGCTTAAGGATGAAAAACAATCCTTGTAATAGCGACGGCTGATTTGTAACCGGATTATTAAACGAAAACCTCAAAGAGCATTAGAGTTAAACTGTCATCAGGTAAAATGGTATTGTTTAAAATGGAAATTGATGAAGTGTCATAAAAAAAACAGGCAGTTCTATCTAATGACACGAGTGTGGCAATGGTATGTAAAAGTTTATACCAAACATGCACACTCAATTAGCTGTTTAAAAACCAGCTAAATTTGTTTTTGTTTCTCCCCAAAAAAGGTTTAATATCCCTGGAAACTAAATTTATCATCAATTAATTACCTGGCCATTTTTGGACTCGTTTTTGAGACATTATCAAACTATTATCAGCGCCTTAATTATTGTGATGTAAATGGAAAATTAAGAATAAAGATTATTGAAGTTGAATAAATGTCTGGTGACGCAAGAGTGCAGATAGTAATCTTCTGTTAAATTGGAAGCAGCCAAGCATCATCAGAATTCACCGATTACTTGTTATGTAAAAATGTTACCCTGTTACCTAAGAATGTCACCAGTTACGTGAAAAAACGTGACGAAGGAAGTTAGCAGCTACTAACTAAACTAAGAAAATCAGAATGAAAGGTCGGTTTTTTGAGGAAAATAATAATAGAAAGATCAAAGAAAGGTAGCAGCTGCGTGAATAATTTTGTGCTCACGCAAAAATAATTACATTTTCATTAAATTAAGTAATATTTGTCAATTCCATTACATTAATGTTCATGTATGATAATCAGTTACCTTAGAGTCACCGTTAGATTCGCAAAAATTGATTTGTGAACCGCAACACCCGCTATCAGATTTAAGAGCTCAGCATATGCGTATTACAAGGATTTAAGATGCAGCCAAAAATCAAGACTCTATATATTTAAAAGTGGCAAGAAATTCGACATGTTTTAAGATAGATTTGATAGCAATTTATTCTCATTAATTTAGATCTACAGCCTCCTGAAAAAGTTGGACAGAGAAAAAAAAATGTGTGAAAAAACAAACAATGATAGTTCCAACCATGGATGTTCAGCTCTCTCTGTTCACATCAATTTTCGACCAATATGATCGAGACAATTAAGTATGTAAATTGCCTCGTGTTTCCTCTAAAACTAAAAATATCAATTTTCGTCAAATTGGTTATACAAAAGACAACAGGTTTTAAAGATGATTACTTCAAGCAAAAAAATCCAAAATAAAAATAATTTGAAATAGAAGAAGCCTAGAACGAAATTTTCAAATTAAATCTATAAACATTTACAACATTTGGACACGCTAAAACTTATTGTGAATAAAGCTCATATTTGTTTGGAAGTTATTTGTTGGAGATATTTCAAACTTCAGCAGCTGACAAGAAACAGATTCTCTTTAAAATAAAGCAGTAAATGATTCTAATTTAATCTCTTCCTCATTTGTAAAATTGCGATTGTTTTAAAAAGCAGCCAAGATCGCCATTGTATGCCAATTTTAATTTTCAGTGAACTTAAAAAGTCAAAGTCCAATGTTAGGCTTGATTAGCGACAATTAGTCACAATGACAGCAGAAAAAATAATCAAAAATTGATTCTAACACAGTTTTTAAAAAGCTGACAAACAGAATGCAAAAATCGTAAAATTGGAAAAAAAAATTGCTTTTAAGCTTTTGAAAAAAATGGAATGACAGTGTATTTAACAATCAATACTGTGGCTCTTGTCTGTTTCCCACAAATTGGTAAAACAATTGATAGAAGGCAGTTTTCTTTCCGATTTCTTAATATTAAGTGAGTAATATTGGAGGAGTTCGTGTACAACCAGAAAAAATAAATCAAAAAGTACTAATACTGTGCTGAAGGCAAGAAAATTGGTAAAATACCCATTTGTTTCAAAATTAAATAAAAAGAAAACGAAACACATCTTAAAATAGATATTCATAAAGGTATTTCTTTTTTAAAAATGACTTTCTTAAAGTGCGATGCAATTTGCCATCTACAATAGGCTTCAAGACTGCAAAATTTATAAGAAATTGGTCTGTTGTCCAAGTTTTTTAATAAAAAAGAAGGTTATTAGAATGTTAAAAACCAACAAAAAAGGATTAGAAACAGACTCTTCTAAAAATAGCATTGAAGTAAACTAAAAAAAGCAAAATGGGTGCTTGTTCATGATAATATGTTCTGATAAGTAGCGTTCTATTAAAAGTATTTTACTGCCATTAACAGAAAACTAGAGGTATGCATCTCTTTATTTGGACTTCAAAATAACCGCATTTGTGTTTAAAGACTCATTAAACCAACAATTTAGATATATTACCTGTTATTGGGTGAACCAGTTAGATTCTGCATCAAATCTACAGTTATTCAGTGAGTAAATTAACCATAAAAGTGACATACCCATCTCAAAAAGTATAACCCCGCTTTTTTGATACCACCTCTAATGTTTTTGATTACCAGGTTTGCTGTCTAACAAGATGTTGAAGCCGTCAACTGAAAAGCATTCAGGAGGAAACATGTTTGTTCAGAACAATTCTGAACTAAGTAAAAAACACAAAACATGTGAAATGGTTTTAAAAATCATGACAAGCAGGCTCAGCAATGTGCGTTTGCACCTAAAGATGTGACTTGGGTCATCATTTTTTTGGATGATTGTACAAAAATAACCACAGATAAAACATTTTCAAACCATCGAATATTAGCCGATAATAATACCAAAAAAAAATCAAATTTAATTACAAATGAAAACATGTGACAAATTGTCAAAATTGTGATAGTTTTGTAGACCAATAGACTATAAATACCACAGAAAGCGAAAACAAAAACGAATGTCTCAATTTATCAATTTAAACTCAACTGGAATTTTTTTCAGAGACCGCCTTGGAATAACCATAAATTAAATTGTGATATTCTTGTTAGACTAAATTCTTCAAATTAGGGTATTTGAAGACATTTTGAGTAAGCAAACATTTGTTAGCAGAGAATTAGTCACACAAATCAACAAGCCACTTTTCAATAAGTTTGATAAATGACGTCAAACACGCGAATTGGTATAAAGCTTTCATGATCGAATGAATAAAACTCATTTGAAGGGAACATCACGTCAAAGATTAATACAAAAATTTAAACTTGAAATAAATAGAAATAAAAAAAGCCATGACCTGATTGCAATCTAGAGAATTGAAAATCTAAAATCTTCGATTTTAAAGTAATTTAAAAAGTATCTTTTGATTTTCCAGCCTGTGACACAATAAATAACGAAATGAAACATCAGAAAAAATTTTTAGAAAAGTGAACAAAACTTTTTCGATTAAGACTCATAAAAAACCACTGTATTTCGAAATCATCGAGCACGTCATGTTTTTACCCGATAACCAGTAGAAAAAAAATAAATTCATTTAAAAAAATACAGGTACCAAACTACTAAAAAAATAAAAAATTTATAAAAGCATTACAAATGATAGGAGAAAATGGCGCTGACAAATTATTATTACATTGACAAATATTAGTGTAGCAATAAATTTGTTGAGTATGTGCTCGACAAGAAGTAAAGAAAAAAACAAAAAAAACGATACATTTGGCATAATATATTAACTAGAAAACAATGTTTTCCGTCTCCACTAGGCAACAAATTTACTAAATTAAGAAAGATGAAGGGAAAAACAACAAAAGGACAAAAATATTTGCAATTGTTGTTTTAAGGCATTGGAGAAGCCGGTTAATAATGAGAAAACCAGACATGATAAAAGAAACCATCACCCTTTTTTGCCGCCCCCTTTTTTAGCCGCCCCCCCCCCCCAAAAAAAAAATATATCCACCCTTTGTCTATTTGAATAGCGTTAAAGTCTAGAAAGCAGTAAAATTAAACCAAAGATTTTGAATAATTTTTAAATGAGAATGAAATTGAAACCGCCATCTATCAGAAGAAGTTGCAACGCAATAGAAAGCAAGCACGTCAAGGCGGGCGCGAAATTTGAAAAAAAGCTTTTAAATCGTTTTCTCCCCATTTCAAACTGAAATCTTCAAAATATGTTCAAAGTGTTTTCATAGAATACCAATGGGCCTAACATTTATGGGGCTATATGATTAGTCAACAAATAGCACAAGAAATAATTGCAACCTTAAAAAGTCACTAATTTTCTACGAAAAAAAAACAATGTAAAAATCATAAAATCATCATTCTTTAATTGAAAAAAATTAAACACGTTAAATTTGACCTCTATTAATAATCTTTTTGATACTTTTGTCAATCGAACTAAGAGACAAGACGACAAAAAAATCAATTAAACGTCAAACTCAAAAATTTGCCATGTCTTAAAATCACAATTGAAACACTTAGCGTTGCACTCTAACAACCACTGGCTGCCTCGTCAGTTTAATAGAATCTTATAACAGAATCTATGCACCAAAAGAGCACGTGCTTAAACTTCGGAAGCAGTCACAAAAAAATCAAGAGAACAAGGTAATTGGAAGCAGATAGTTTTCAATGCACTTCGAAACCACTTATATCTTTATTTTAAAAACAGTAACATCGTCGATAAAAATTTTCGCCGAGTTTAGCGATTTTATCAAAAAAAATGGACTGAATACGGAAAAAGTGAACAAAATTTTAAACCTCAGTAACTCCTCGAAAAACAGACAATCAATTTTTTTTTAAATTACCTAATCTGCACTCGAAAGGCTTTCTGATGAAACCACTCCTACTCTCGAGGAAATATATATATATATATATATATATATATATATATATATATATATATATATCAGTAGTCCAAAATTGACTGAAGAAAAAACCCAGGTGAGCATATAAATCCTCTCCCACTAAGTTGCATCAGAGCAAAAAAGTCTAATGCTCATCAGTGAAAATTAAAATGAAAAATTCTACCAAAACTATCTTATAGTTTAATAACACAGATAGTTGAAAATGCCGATTTTGTACGATCTAGTAAAATCTGGTATACATATGAAATTGGTAATATACGCTAACATACAATCTACAATTTTTAAGTCATGTCCACTGCTTCTTATGCGAAACTCAGATCTCGGAATGGTAATGAAGTGCTGATACTTGCCAAGACTTAAGGTGCCATAAAAAATTTTTTAATCTTGACCTTTCATGCAGAAAAACGTAGTTTCGGGACTACAAGCGGCCTTTTGGAACGTTTATGAGGAAAACTCAAAAAATTTTGTAATCGTTGTATGTTTAGTAAGTTTGCATAAAGTCCCTATATGGCGCTTTATGGTTTGTAGGTTTCTTTTATGCTGGTTGACCCGAGATTGTCAAATCTTATCCAAGTCTTGACCAAAACTTAAAAACTTGTCAGTCAAGACTTAAAATATACAGAATCAGTCCTCTAATAAAACAGCAATAACTAATACACATTACTTCAGGGAAGGTTTTCACACGACCAACATTTACCCAAAATCTTGTTATATAAGAATAGAAGTACAATTACGGAATATCTTTTTGCGGTAACAATCAAAATTTGATCCAGAAGTCTTATCTGTTCTTATAAGTAAATTGGTAAAGTGTCTGTGTTGAGTGAGTGTACCTGATGAGGATATCCTTATAGTAATTATGATGATTAATGTCAAAATTAATGCTTGAAGTCAAGCAACCTAATGCAACCTAACTGATAAGATTGTGGAGAATTGGGATTAGGGAGAGAAAGATAACAAAGCGAACTTCTTCTACTCAAGGGAGAATAAGATTTTATCCCAACTGAATGTAAATTTGCGAAATCTGATCGATAATGAAGCGAGCTAAGAGCCGCTATTCGCCTAATCAGCACCTGTTTAGCAAATATCAAGACTATAAGCAGACGTGTCAACTAAGTCGAGAATAATGCAGTATTGAATTAAAGACATCTTCAGTTTCTTAATATCTCACTGTTTTGAAGTAAAATCTATGAGAAGTCTTCAAGTCGACATTGCACGCGACAACTAAATGTATGCTGCAAAAGCAGGATCTATTTTGTTTCAGCCCCGGCTCCAACTCACCTTAGACAAACATTGTTTTGACCAATCGCGTTCATGTGCTTTCTCTCACTCTTAGACATAGTAAAATTATATATACATCCAAATAAAGTAGTTTACGAGTGGGGGTCATAAAGAGCATCAAAAAGGGAGGGGGCTGAAATAGAAGAGGCGGCGTGCCCATCGAGTTTGCTTTTGCGGAGCATTTTTTCACCTTAACTGAAGGACAGACACGTCTTTGAGGATTTTGAAGGACACATTTTGAGGAAAGAGTAGGAATAAGGTATAGGAGTAAAATTATGGAGGAGGATGAAATTTTTGCTGTCTAAACGTCTGATTGAAAGGTCGGCAAATCTAGCGAGTTCACACAAAACAAGCTACTACGCTACGGTGACATCTAAAAATTAACAAGAAAACACGCTGGTAGATAAAATATTTACCGGCCATTGAGGTCATTTTTGCCTTGACCGGTCTGAATTCAAAGATCTACCGCCTTCTCCCTGCTGCAGAAATACGAACACAGATCCAGATGCAAAAATGATGCGATAGAAAAACCAAATCTAAAATTACGTTCAAAATCTTTTTATAGCCAAATTTTTTGGGAAATTCTAGAAGTTTTCATGAAAATAAATTTCAAAATTCCTGATATTATTTTAAAATACATTTTATGTTGACATTTTTATATAGACAATACTAATTAAGTAGACACTGTAGTAGACACTCTCAAATGCTCGTTTATGTTATAGAACTTGAGACAATATCGATATTTATAAAACTTGAGACTATATCAAGAACCTTCAAAATTACGGAAAAAAACTGATAAGGTTTCTTAATTTTTCGTTCGGTGACATGCTAAAAAATTGCAAAAGAAAAACAAACGGTTTGTTCAACGTGGCTTGGTTTGTTCAACGTAAACATGAATAGACCATATGAAGCCTCGAGGAATAAGAAAGAAGAATGGGTTTTAACAGATGCCCAATTTCTAGAGCTTAAGCCTATAGATTTAGGTTCGACCCCGTTCGGAGCCAAATTCAGAGTAGCTAAGATGCCTCAAACATAGCATACCCAACGAAGGGACGATTCTCTAAAATTATCGCTTTTTTAATGTTTCTTCAGCTAAGTGTAATTTTCACTACTATTTTCACATCGTGAAAAATCGTTACCCTACTGTTTTCTTTTCCTTTCGTTTCGTCAATATTCATCAAACGCACAAAGAAATGAATGAAACAAAAACAAGATTGGTTGAAGTTATAGTGGTGAAATGTAGCTCAGAAACTTTTTAATGTTTAGGCGGTTATAAAAAATCATTGCTACCGTCAGGAAATAGAAGAAATATAATCAGTGAAAACCGCAAACATTGCAGAAACTAACTGATGAAAATTGCAGTGAGTTTTAGCAGTAAAAATTGTATTATCACCCATCACATTCAATGCTAATAGCCGCAGATCTTGCAACCGTTCATTGCAATTCATACTGTATTTTCTAACGGTGGACGCGTCGACCCCGGAGTTCTTGCTAGGTAATCCTTATGAATGATTTACGTTGACGATTTCTGTTGATGAATGTCAAAGCTTATTTTGGTACAAGTTCTTCTTATGGAAGCTGATATTTCACGCTTGTAATTGAATAAACACATAAAAATCTGCAAAAATATACAAATTAGTCAGAAACCACAGCAAAAAAATAACTTCATAAGTCCTAAAATCAAAAAAGAGGAGTTTGACTGAGCTGTTTTATAGCTTGAGAAACTGATTTTAAACTTCATGGTGCATTGAATGTGAGACCTGCATAAGGTGTCCTTGATTATTTTGATAACATAACTTCAAAATAAGTCTTTAATTGGAAAAAAATAAACTTTTTTCCAAATCGACTTTTCAATAATTAATGATTTTTTGTAAATGGCTTATAATTTCAAGGATTCCTGTTTAAGGCAGAGTTCTAAAATTGGATAACGTTTTTTCTCATTTTTTAATCCCTGAAAACCAGCTAATTCAAATTTGTATGTTGAGAAATTTAAAACAATGAGTAGCCGAGTAAACTTTTCAAAGGTGCAGCTCACTAAATCTTTTAATGGCCAATCTTGATACGTATTTGCTTTTGGTTTTTTGATTGACAACCCAGAGTAACAGAAACTTTGAAAAAATTCGATGTAGAAACCGAGAAAACAAAACCGGTGATCAAGCTGGCATTGCTTTAAATTGAAGCTATACGTATACATAGAAAATATGCCAGGCTAATCTATCGGCTGGATGTGACTTTAAATAATCTATAAACCAATCGAACAGTTAGTTGTTCTATACCCGGACTGAACTGCAAATCAAGATCAGTACTGGGCCAGTCTAAATGCAAGTCTAAAAGCGCATATCAGTACTGTGCACGTCTGAAAACAACTCTGCAAGTCTGACAAGTCTTTGCCAAGACTTGGATTACACTTGCAAATTGATTCTCAAATCAAAACCAAATTTTCAAAAAGTTTTGTGTAAAAATTTCGAATTTCGAAAAATTTTGTAACGTGCCACGATTTCTGCATTAATTCTTAAGCACATTTTCGGGGCGCATGACAACTCATACCAGCTGATAGCAAGTGACACAGGGGGACCCGGGAAAGTCATATGGTCCTTATTGGACCGTTTTCTGCCGTTTTTCAGCCGTTTGGAGACAAATTTTAGCCGAAAATTGACAGTTCTTAATTTTTTCAGATTTACCAAATGTCGAGAATTTCTATCAGAGGAAAAATTGTGGAAAGTGGTAACGCAGTTAAGGTCCCCTTGCAGTTCGGCTATTTTGACGCTTTTTAGACGTAAAAAGTCTTGGCCAAGACTTGCATTTAGACTTTCACGTCTTGGCCAAGACCTGCAATTAGACTTGCACGTCTTGGCCAAGACTTGCATCTATACTGACAAGTGTGAAAAGTGAAATGATCACAGCTCTGAATCAGTACTTATATAAGAATTGCAATTTGTTGTGTCCAGTAATGATATTGACTTGTCGATCAGTCCGATCAACCTTTTTATTGTATCTAAGAACGTCAGAAAGAATGTAATTTTGTGTTTTTCCCGATCACGTATTTTGTGAAGAAAATTTGTCAAATGTTGAAGACTTCTATGGTGCAATTTTTGGTAAAAGTCTTACACTAATAAAAACGATAAAAATATCTTTGAATACTTGCATTCAAAAACAATCTTGTTTTACATTCCTGCATTGCTCATCTAAAAATGCAGTTCGGTACTAATTTGAGTTGCCCCATGCCATTAACAGCTGCTTCTTTAAAATAGAAAACCAAAATGAATTTGAGTTCTTAGGTTCGCTAATATATATATATATATATATATATATATATTTCAAATTAGAACTTCTTTCTAATTTTTTCTCTAATAAATTTTTTTCTAATTTAACAAATTAGGTTCATGATGTTAGTCACATTGGAGAAGTAAAAATATCAAAAAAACGAGCAGGTTTGAAGCATGATGCTTTCGAAGCACTCCAAAAGTTGAGACAGAAATATTTATTTGAACAAATTTTCGGTATTCAAATTTTTTTACGCGCAGCAAATTGAATTCGTTGTTCACTCGTTCTTCTGTTGAGTTGTATTAATATAATTCATATGCGTATCAGTTGAGCCTATTTGAAATTGCTTGCATCCGGTAACAAATAGCTAACGTTTCTTCTCGCTTCAACACTTTGTTGTCATAAAAACTGAGTAATTTTTAATTTTTGACGCTATTGTTTTGTTATATCTGTAGTCTCTTCACCAAGTGTCACTAATGACGGTCTCATTGGTAGCTAATAGTGTTTAAAGGCAGGCAAAAATCTATTTGAATTCTCAAATGTTGAAGACAAAAATCTATTTGAATTCTATTTAATCTATTCGAAAATCTATTTGAATTCTTTGCTAAAGATGTTCTTGACTTTAACACTATTTGATATAAAAAAAAATAGATTTTTTGATTTCTGCAAGTTTTTGTCGTATTTTTTGTTATTTTATCATAAAAACTTACTGAGGACAAGTCTCAGAGCTAAGTAATGAAGACCATCTCAGTTGTCTCCATCGTTTCAAGGATGATGCATTCTATGCCTTTTACATAAATTTTTTTTAATAAACATTACAGAATTTTTGAGTTTTGCAAGTTTCACTGTTCAATACTGGTCAATTTGTTGTCTCCTTAATTGCTAAGGACGCCTCAATTAACAGAATTATTTTTTGCAGTATTTTGCTAGCGCCCTCTATTATAAGCTGTTCGTTTTCCAAAAATTATTAGTGCACTTTGAAGTTTTCCCAGTATTTGTTAAGATCAGTAAGCAAGTTTACTTATTCGCTGCAGTTCAGACAAGTCGTTATTATGACCGCCGTTGTCTTCAGAAATCAAGGAATTTTTTTGTCTTGAACAGTATGTTTGATATTCTTTTGGTCTTAATGCTTAGTCTCAGGAGTAACAACTATAACTTGCTCTTTTGTACGATGCAGTGATGAAAATGGTCAATTGTTTCATAATGGTTGCTAAAATATCAATAAAAACAAATATTCTTATTGTTTATAGATGATGTAAAAAAATAAAAAAAATTCTTTTTGCCCTCTTTTCTTCAGAGGCGCGGTTTGTGCGCGCGGCTTCTTTTCTAAATCTTTTTAGCAAAAGTTTTATAAGATTTGCATGATCAGAATTTGAACATGCGACACTTATCTTCATCAATGAAAATAACTCTGCGTTTTAAAATTAGGTATAATTTGAAATAAAATAAGGTCAAAAAATGTGTGTAATAAATATCCCCAACAAAAGGACGTATGCAGAGTGATTTTGAAATTTTTTATTATTTTGTGCCAACTGTTTTTGACATAGCCTGGAGTGGCGTCTGAAAATTTTTCAACTTTTAACTGTTTTTATTTCCGTTTGTATTATACGGCCTGCGAATCGATTTATCAGCTACTTTGGCAATCTGCCTGCTTCGGCTCTCAATTAAATTGCAGAAGTGTTCCGGAATTGTTTCGCATGAATTTTTGCAAAAAGTTTTAGAAAAATTTTTAAACTTAAGTCTTTTCGTCTTTTCAAGGTTGTACCAGCCAGATTTTTCTGCCGGAACTGCCGGATTTTTGTATTATTACTCAATAATACAAAAATGCAGGATTTTTAATTTATTACTCAATAATTGTCCAAAACTCAACATTTATTTTTGAGTTCTCAATTTTTCGTGGAATTATTACTTAAACTATTGTAATTTTGTAAAAAAAAGAGCAGCAATATCAAGGCGAGTGGATTTTTATAATAAAAACCATTTGAAAATTCCACTGCGCTACAGTGGAGGTTAGTTTACAGGAAAACAACATACCACAAAAATTGCTCAATTGTTGTGAGGTTCTACTTACGACATATCGAAGCCCGATGAACTTATTTTATATGTTCAGATTAAAGCTCATGGTTTTTATGGCTTCATTGATCTTTGCCTTAAAACGTTTTTAAACATTTGAGCTCTTTATATGTGGTTTTTCTAACTATATTTCTTGGTCTCACGGATGGGAGGTTCTTCTGGCATGCCATGGAGCTACAAGTCGAATCTTCAAGTTTTTTATTTGGAAGTTTGTTGTTTCTGTTTTTATAGTTAATTTGAGAGATAACTAGTTTGGCTAAAAGTTTGATGTTTTTTTTTCATTTTTCCAGTTTTTGTGTTTCTTTTAATTGTGTTCTTTAATACCAATTGTTTAGTTGTTCTGTTTGTGTCTTGTGACATTTTTACAGTTTTGAAAGTTTGCATATTACAATAATGGCTTGATAGGCGGTGTAATTCAACCTTAGGTTATGGTTTTAAAAACTTGGATACCCTTTCGAGCAAAACTTACTTGAATTGATTTCGTTTTGGCCTAATTTTGTCGTTTTTTTGTAGTTGTTTGATTTTTGTTTTGTATGATGCTCTTTTGGCGTTCTTAAGTACCTTTCTTCAAATGGACATAAATTGTTTGATCCTAATTATTGTTCGTTTTTGTTATTCGATCTTCTGGTTTGCTTTGTAATGTTAGTTAAAAGCAATTTTTTATTCTTCCTAAACCATCTTTTTTCAAAAGAATGTAATTTCTCGGAAACTTTCAATCTCTTCCTGATCTGGAAGGCGATTCAGACAAATCTGTGGATCAACGGGCAAAAATTGATGATGCTGTGAGACTGTTAATTATCAGGTCATTAATCAGTGCGGTGCTATGATTTTTGTTTCGTTTTCGATCGCTCTTTGTTCGTTTTAATTTTGTTGCGGCAGCAAGGCCGAACAACTCAAACTTTCTAAATGACTTTTTCATCACAGACGGTGTTTGTGCGCTTGATGTTACTCCTTACGCTCTTTAGCGAAAATTTTCAGAAGACTTGCAATGGTAAGGGTTTGAACATACGTGACTTATCTTTATCAATAAAAATGATTTTACGTATTAGAAATTAGATATAGTTTGAATTAGACTGAGGAAACAAATATGTATGTGATAAATATCGCCATCAAAAGGGCTTTCGGCGGGTGAATTTGAACAAGTTTTTCTTTATTTTGGTGCCAGCTGATTTGACATAGCTTCTGGAGTGGCGTCAATAAAATTTTCAACTTCCAGCTGTTTTTATTTTAATCTGTATTATACGGCACGCTAATTTATTAGTTAGCGACTCCGGCAATCGGCCAGCTACATTTCATAAATGA
The DNA here is from genome assembly GCF_964194025.1 of Convolutriloba macropyga. Lineage (NCBI taxonomy): Eukaryota > Metazoa > Xenacoelomorpha > Acoela > Convolutidae > Convolutriloba > Convolutriloba macropyga. The sequence continues at coordinate 31,531,600 of NC_134468.1, read as the reverse complement.
AATGCAAAAAGAAGTGTTGCGGAACAGTTCATTTGATTCGCGGCTCAAAATTTGACTAAACTTTTAATATTAAGCCTTTTTATAAAAAGCACCAATTATGCCTCCGTAGCACATTTTTTTGAAATTTGCTGACGAAAAAAACAGAGGACTGCTGATACAATTTTTACACAATTCACGGAAGTTTAGATTTGCTTCCAAATTCTACAAGAGTGTTCTGAATTAAAAAAAAACTGCCGGTTTGTTCTAATACAACTCAATAATTATTCAAAAATCAACATTTATTTTTGATAAAACAATTTTCTGTAAAATTACTTTTTTCGCAAAGAAGAGGACTAATTGTAGTTTCTTAAAAAGCGGGCGGCAATACCACGGCTAGCTTGACTCTGACAGTGGATTTTTGCAATAAAAATTATTTGGAATGTTTGTTAAATTGTTTATTGAGCAATTTGTTCACTGCGCTGTTATTTTTTAAAAGTGCTTGAATTTTTTTCTTTTAGGCTAACTTACAGGAACGCTCTCATACAATAAAAATTGCACAATTATTGCAAATTTCTATTTATCTTGAAGCGAGGTCCAATGAACATATATTAAATATATTCAGGTCAAAATTTATGGTTTTTTGGCTCTATCACTGTTTGCGTTTTATTGTTTTTTTCATAAAAAATTTTAAGCCTTTTATTTGCTGTTAACTTCTAACCACATGTCTTGATATCACTGATAGCAAGTTCATTTGGCATTCCAAGGAGCTACAAGTCAAATTGTTTTGTGCTTTTAGTTGGAGGCTTGTTGTTTTTGTATTTTGTTTTTTTTTGGTAAATTAAGAAGTAATTTTTTTGGCTTAAGGTTTGATATTTTTTGACTTTCCGCTATTTGACTTTTTCTAAGGTTCATTTTTGTCCTGCAACAGTTTTACAGTTCTGAAAATTTCACATAAAAATAATGGCATAGATAGGGGGCCTAATTAAACATTATATCTTGGTTTTAACAGTTTTGATAACATTTCTAGCAATAATTACATAAACTGGTTTCTAGTTTGTAGTCAAGCTTTTTGTAGTCATTGGATATAGTCTGGATAATCACATGTTTTAATGGTTCCTTGTGGAGTTAAAATTGAACTTTTTTTTATTTCAGCTGACAGCTAATGTTTTTAATGTTTTTGAGATATGTTAGTTTTCAACATAAACCATTCGTTTTAACATTTCTCTTTTAGACCTTTTCCTTGCTACCTTGTCTATTTAAAAACAGGTCCGATATCTTTTTTATTAAATGGGTTTTTTATTATGCTCTTTTGACATTCTTAGGTATCTTTTTTAAATGGACATAAAAACTTTGATCCTAATTATTGTTTGTTTTTGTTATTTGGTTTTCTTGTATGCTTTGTCACGATTGTTAAAATCATTTTTTTAATTCCTACGCCACTTATTTTAAGAAGTGTTTTTTAAACGCTTTCGATCTCTTCCTCATTTGGAGGACAATTGAGTCAAAACTGTTTTGACATTCTTAGCTATCTTTTTCTAAGTGGACATAAAAATTTGACCCTAATTATTGTTTGTTTTTGTTATTTGGTTTTCTTGTTTGCTTTGTCACAATTGTTAAAAGCAATTTTTTAATTCGGCTACATTTATTTTTAAAAATGTATTTTTTTTAACGTTTTCGATCTCTTCCTCATTTGGAGGACAATTATATCAAACCGGTGGATGAGCGTGCCTCCTTGTTTGCTTTGATCACAAAAATTTGTTTCGAAACGTATCAAGAGTTCACGTGAAGTTTTCACTGGATTGTTGCCAATTTAAAAAGTGAAATTTGCGTTACATGAGTTATAGTTTCTTCTATATCACTTTCTCTTTCTCTGGAACTTTTATTTTTTTAAAGAACCCAAAAACCATATACACAAAATGACGTCTAATTTTCGAAAAAAAATTATACCAATGATACTGGTATTTAAACAGTTAAGAGTGTCCGTCTGTGTTATATTATTCTCCGACCACCGCTAACGTTTTCAGCACGTTTATGAAATTCCAAAGAAACTCTTGATTAGGAACGGCCAACGGTGTAGATGGAACAATCTCGAGTACGGCGTTATTAAATGGCATCTGCATCTCCCCCCCCCCCCACCACCACCACCACCACCCACGAACCGACCACTCTGATGCACCCACCCAATACCCCTGCAACACCCTCCAGCCAACCTCAGTTGGCTACAGTCTACCACAGCAGTTGAACTTTCAATACCATTCAATGCATATCGCCATCTTTTTTCTGACATGCATGATTTTCGAAATTTTTGATTGTCACTATGGACAGTACAGTATGTTTATCATTCACAGACTGGATTGACTGTTATAAGTCATGCCCAGTTGAATGACAGTCTGGGAAAAGCAATGCCCAGAAAGAGGACGGAATGTGAACTTCAGGATATAGTCTGTAGAGTCGTGAAATTAGATTTACACTTGGTATAGTCTGCATCTGTTCTGGGTAACATCCATATAGAATGTGTCTGTAATGATATACTCTGACACCAAGGTACGGGCATATAATAACTATTAGCTCAAGAGTTTCAATAAGGTAGTTTTTTTTTCTGTGATATTTTTTCACTCATAAACTGTGTCACTCTTAACATCTTTTCACCAAAAAACGTTGAATCTCTTTCCGTAAAAATATTGAATCCAATGGAATAAACCAAAGATATAGAAGCCAAGATACATTTTTGTTGATATATATAACCGTCAAACCGATATAAATTTTGTTGTTTTTATTGATAAGATACTAATTTTTGTCTTCAATAGTAGGATCCACTGATCTATTTTCCCAAAAAAGATAACTGTTTGGAAGTTATTAGATAATTTGAGTAAGTTTAATGTGAATTTTAATTTGTGTCAAAAATTGTACCTGCTCCCGATTTTTATAATCCAAGAATTTGATTGTATTGGTGCTGCGTCATACGTTGATTGATTGTATTGGTACTTGTGTTTGATTGTATTGGTGTTTATAAAATGTTTTCACACGTTTTCCCTGACTTTGATCATTCAAAACGGTAAAAAAAGGTAAAGCCCACTGGGCAATTAGTTTTACTTCAGCTTGCTTTATTACTGCTTCTAGTGCTAAGAGTGCTTAAGCGGACGGGAAAGTTTAAGTTCATTGGAAAAAGGTCAATTTTAAGTTTTTAATAAAAATAATGAAGGTCCTTTGCAAGACACAAATCTTTTATTTCCGTTTTGCGAGCGTTATGTTTAGTTAACGTAAAAGTAAACAAGCAAAATTTTTGCTAAACTTTTTTTTGACAAAGTAATTTTGACCACTAAGGGCAAATGAAATTTTATTTAAGGATTGAAGATGGGTTCCTGATTGGTTTTTAGAGAGAAGGAAATTTAAATATACTAGGATTGGGTATTAAGGCGACTTTATAATAAATTCTGCAATTTCTTTCAAATTTTTCGACAATCCGTGTATTGTTCTGAAAAAGAACTTCGAACAAGAAAAAATAAACCAGAAATCATTATACATATTCTTGAAATATATGAAATTATTGCGATTGTTTTACTAAAAGGGTCAATGAATTTTATAGATCTTCAAAATGGGTTAATGACTTGTTTTTAACGTTAACGAATTGTTTACTAATATATTTATAATCATATTTTTTTCCGTTTTTTAAAAAAATTTTGGACACTTTTGGTCTTTTCTCAACGTTTTTGATCCCTCGGGACCAAGGACGAAGCTCTGTCAAAGCTTATGAATTGGTTATTGTCTAAATTTTAACTGAATAAATACGATTGAGAACAAGAAAAATTTTATTCATTACGCACTGTATGTCAGTACAATAAGACAAAATTAACGAGTTTCAACTGAAATTTGGTAGTTTTTCAAGCGCTTTTTATGCTGCTAGAAACGTGAGTTTACATTTCAAATTGAACTGTTGATCGGTTGTAGATCACTAAGTTGTACGAATCTCTGCGTACACTGAATTTGGTGGTGCGGAATACCTTCTACGGTGCCCCGCATTCTCTGAATTGGTGGGAAAATCGTAAAATTCATCGAATCTGGCATACCAAGTTGGGTATCTTTTACTCCATTTGAGCTCAATTTGTGTGATTGTGAACAATTGAATACGTGGCAATAACAGCGTAGTTCCAGTTTGAGTTTCACTTTATCTTCATGTATGACGATTACGTACCAATTATAGTTACTGAATACAAATGTTGAACAGAGTAGACAAATATGATAGAATGTAGCAATAATTTTCGCCTGTCATGCTATTCTATTTTTACTGCTTGAAATGTCCTTGAAGCGCTATTCCATTGGGATGTTAAATTTTTAAGCCCAGCCACCACTGATTTGTAAAATTATCTAAGAACTGATAACTTGATTTGTTGTTGTGTTAGATCTGATAAAGAGTGTCGCAAATTTGTTTATCAAATTCTACAAATTTTTAAAAAGAGCTATCGTGTTTTAGTATAAAAATCATGAAGGGATAAGGAATTAAATTGATTGATGAGGATCAAACTGGATGTAGATCTAAAGTCCAAACAGTGCAAGTCATGACAACTCTTGTTTCGGCCCCTCTTGAGGGAGAGTATATACTCAACTGGGCATTTTTTTGTTCAGACAATTCTTACCGATCGATATATTCATCGTATAGAGTTGTGATTGGTATCAATAAAAAAACAGTCCAGCGTAAAAAATGGAATTCAAAAGATTTTTTTGAGTTTTGTTTTCTCGAGTGAGTTATCGTGGTTCAAATTTTTGTGAATACTAGACCAATTTGCGTTAATTTTATTCACATTGTCTGGACTTTCTGCCTAAAATATGTAAAAGTTGTAAAAACAATATAACTGTTGATTTTGTTTCAAATGTCAAAAAAGTACTATTGATTATTTTGCTTTAATTTTTGGCTAAAAATTTGGCTGAAATTTTCAAAATTCAGCCATTTCCATCAAAAATTGCCCAAAACAACATTTGTTAGTCCACTGTGATTAATTTTGCCGGAAGTACACAGCAAAACACAACTAACACACACTTTTTAAGATAAAAAATAGCTAGTTTTACTTCCACTTTCATTGAGAGAAGGCTCGAATACAAATCTTGCGTTTTATTGCAAACATTACTCTATGACTATAAAAACGCATTATTTATTGTTGATATTGTTGTGTGTACAAAGTTCCTTCGTGCAGAATATCGACTTGCTAGGCTCACGACAGTAAAAAGGCTAGCGCAATAAGATTGAACTTTCTCGATCACTTCTTACTTTCTCTCTTTTAGACACCAAGTGCAGTTTGCAATTGAGCTCCAATCGGAGTATGCCAATGATGGCTGGTACAACCAGCTAACATGTGAACAAAGCGTTTAACATATTTACAACTACGAACGATGATATATAATAACATATGGAGTTTTATACGAGTTGATATTAATACATTTAGGTTCTTGGTTGCAGAGTGAGTTGGCGGCTCACCACATTCCCCCCTTTCGGAAGATGCTATGTTTCAGTCAGTTTTGTGGGTCCTCGCTAGTGTTGTCTGTCTCAGGGATGCGCGTGTCAGCGTCCCTTTCGGGTTCTTGGGTAGGTGGGGTCCAGTCCATGGGTTCGGGATCTTTGAGTTGTACTGTACGAGTGGAAACCGAGTGGATGGAAGCTGTGTGGAAGGAGTTGCTGGATTCTTGGGAGTCTGAGGATAGGATGACGATATCTTGCCCGAAAGTAGAGCAATTAGGGTTGATGCTAAGTGGGGTGTGAGGCTGAGGTTCGTCCGAAGTGTCAACGAGGTCGATGATCGTGGTTTCTTTAGTCTTGGTTTCGTGTAGTGAGTCGTCGGTTGTAGGGGTGAGTGATATGTTTGCGATGGCTTTCTCGACGTTGAGTTTTTTCACTGTGGCTTCCGCCTTGGATTTGCGGAGGTTGCGCAGTGGAGGTGACTTTGCAATTGTTGACACAGTGCTCCTTTTGGGCGTTGAGAACATAAAGTCTGCTGCAGAGGAGGATGTCGCGATTATGTATGCCCTGGGGATCGTTCCTTGAATATGCGGGTAGTCGACTTCTCGTTTAACTCTTCGATGTTAAATGGGCTCTGGCTCAACTGAAATGCGTAACTTTGTTTCAGGGCTGCCAATTTCGCTTTAGTCAGTTTGGTGTTTGCAGTTCTTCTGGCTGCTGATACCGTCGCTTTCTTCCTTATTGACGTTCTCTTCCCCTTTTGGGTTGTTCCTGGTGATATTTTCTTCAGTTTTTTTCGGTCCTGATAGTGATTTTGTCAGGATTGGGGATAAGTTGATCGATGTGTTGGTTGCTTTGTTCGGGATGTCTCCTTCGTCTATAGGTGTGGACATTCCTTGTTGTGGTGCTTTGGCGGATTGTCCTGGTTCGTCTGTTGTGGCTTTTCGTTTGCATGTTGCTTGGTTGCCAAGTTTCTCCTGTTGGGCAGTGTCTTTTACTGTTTTCTTTGGGCTTTGACCCGTTCGGGTTGTCTTCGCCAGCTGTGTTTCTTCTGCTAAACAGAATTTTTCTATTTTACGTTTGTTACGGTTATACTCACCAACTGTTTTCCAGGCCACAAAATTTATTAGGCGGAGTTTAGGTTCTTGTTGTTTTTGTTCTTGTGGTAGTGGGCGTGTTTTTGTGGATATAGCTATGTCATTATTGCGTATCACGGTGTTTTTGCGATTGTGAGTATCGATAGTTATGGTGTGGGGAGTGTAGTCGACTATTGTGCCATCTGGTGTTATAGACCATAGGGGTTTTAGCGTACCTCGCGGTTCGGGGTTTCTTCTTCTTATGGTTTTGCGTGCTAAGTTACGACGTGTTTGATCAATGATTGTGGTCTTATCTCCTATTTGGAATTTGAATTTAGCAGGAATTTTTGTACCCTTTTGGGAAGGCAACAGTGGGGCATTGTCCGATTCTGAAGTGTCCGACATCTGGGATTCTTCGGATTGGGGTTCCTGACGGGCCTGATTGTCCTGTTTTTACTGGATGTCCAGGTTTACTTCTGAGTTGGTGTCCCGGTCCCATATCGCGGCCTGCGTCAGGCTTGGGTTCTGGAGTAGTCGTTTGTCTAAGTAAAATGATTTTATGTTGTTGTAGGATAGGTTTTTAGTGTTAGGTTTTGTGAGGAGATTAGATAATCCGGTGTTTTTTGGTCTGCCAAAATGTGCTTGGAATGGTGGATTTTTAGTAACCCTGTTTGGGATTAGTCGGATGGATTCGATTATTTCAGAGATTTTCTCTGCAATGGTGGTATTGTCCCATATGGGGTCAATGTTCATGGTTGCAAGTCTTCGCTTCAATGTTTGTATCAGGCGTTCTACCATGCCTGATGCTCGGTGGTCGTGGGTGGGGGAGAATATTAGTTTTATAATTTTTTCTTTGCAGAAGATTTCAAATGCTCTAGATTTAAATGCCTGCGCTTGATCACAGCGGATGCTACGTGGTATTCCATGAAACTTGCAGTATTGGTTGAGAAATTCTATTGCTGTTTGTGTGTCGCAGTTTGTGTGTACTACTGCTGATGGATATTGGGAGAACCTATCTACCGCGGCTAGGATATAGTGTTCGTTATTATTATTTTTCATGTCTAATATCGGTCCAGCAAAGTCTAATTGTAGTTCTTCGTTGGGTTCGCTTAACTTAGGTATTGCCCCTTGTCCTGATTTAGGTATCATTGGTTTCAAATTCTTACCTTGGTCCAGGCATTGTTTGCAGTTTTCTGCCCTAAGGGCGATGGTTCGATGTATCTGGGGAAACCAGATAAGATTCGCCAATCTGATCATTCCCACTTGGCCTGGGTGGGTTCGGTGTACTGCATTAATGACCAAATTCTGCAGCTGATATGGTATAACTAATTTGCCGTCGTATATAAGGCATCCCGATCGGGCCACTGATAAATCATTTCGCAAATTATAATAATACTTGGAGACCAGCTTTAGTTCTTCCCAATTGTGGGATTTTACCGAGCGAATGATTGCCTGTAGGTTTCTGTCCTTTAGTGTGGCCTCGGCCAGAAATTCTTCGCCGAATACACGGGATAAGTTCAGTCGGTAGTTGGGGGGTTTCGTTTTCAAATTTGTAAGTGTTCGGGCGAGAACTGTAGTCCGCAGCGTCAGCAGGGGGTTTGGGATACTGGTGAAGCGTAGTGTTTGGGTGTTCCGTGTGGGTTGTCGTGGTCTGGGGACGAATGAAGGATTTCTTGTGTTGGGTGTTATGTTGGAAATTTGTTCGAACGTATGGGGGGAATAGCGGTTTAGTTGGGAGTTTTTTGCCTTTTGGCTCTCTTGGCCTCGCTCACGATTGAGTGCAAATTGTAGAACTTGTTGGGCAGTTCGCGTTTCCATGAGTAATTCTCGTTGGATGTCCGTGTTTGTCATGAAAGCTATAAAGATGTCTTTTATGAGATCTTCTTCTGCAGACCCTAGACGGCACTTTGCACCTAGGGCTTTGAGGCGACAGTGGAAACTTTCCAGTTCTTCATTCTGCTTTTGTTTGCAGGTGAAGAGGAGGAAACGGTCATAGGTGATATTGCGGGGTTGTGTAAAGGAAAGAGCGAGTTCGTGGGCAAGCTCGAACACTGTTATCCGTTCAATGTCCGAATGGGGGAATCGTTGTTGTTAGATCCGTTGGCCTTCGGTTCCCAGGCTGAGGTAGATGAGGCTCCTTACTTTTAGGTCCGCCACATCCCAAGGTATACCGTCCACAATTGGGCCTTTGAATGCGATCTGTTTGCATTCATTGTCCCAGTCTACCTTTCGTTTGGTGTTCCTTAAGTCTCTTTCTCTGTGATGCGCTTGAGTTTCATTCTCTGTTGGGGGTTCGTAGGTCGGTTCTGTGGGATAGATGAGGTCTTTTATGTCTGGTTTATGTTTTAATAGGGAGTCAACGTTTATCGAATTTTTGGCCATTATAGACAATTTGAGTGTTGCTGCCCATATGGGCCATTCTACTGGGGGTTCCATACCGCTTTCCCAGAAGAAGGGGATGCCCACTGGGGATCGTGCTATAGGTACAGCTGCTGACTGCGCCATGTTGTGTGTTCAAAGTTCCTTCGTACAGAATATCGACTTGCTAGGCTCACGACAGTAAAAGGCTAGCGCAATAAGATTGAACTTTCTCGATTACTTCTTTCTTTCTCTCTTTTAGACACCAAGTGCAGTTTGCAATTGCGCTCCGATCGGAGTATGCGAATGATGGCTGGTACAACCAGCTAACATGTGAACAAAGCGTTTAACATATTTACAACTACGAACGATGATATATAATAACATATGGAGTTTTATACGAGTTGGTATTAATAAATTTAGGTTCTTGGTTGCAGAGTGAGTTGGCGGCTCACCACAGATATATCAACTAAAAATATCTACATCTATAACATTGGAAACAATTGTGTGTTCTTAATGGACAAAAAGCAATGGCACTGCTAGATTTGTTCCAATCTTGAACTGGTACAATAAAAAAAATAATTCGGAATGTAATCGGTCGGTCTTTTCTTTTAAAATCGATCTTTTTTAAATTAATTGAAGAGCGAAAAGTTCAAATCAAAGCTCAATGTTGATAAGTCCAATAGGTTTCCTAAGTCCAATAGGTTTCCTCCAATAGGTTTCCCAATAGGTTTCCTTAAGATTTTTTTAAAAAAAATGGCATATTTAATTTTCCCACTATTTTTCTGTTAATTTGGCCAGTTTGGCTTACTATCAGCGAAGAAAAAATTAAAATTTCGGCGAATTTGCGGGTTAAGTTATGATTTTCTGGCTTTGAGATTACCAGATTTCACATTTTTTATTTTTAGCATTGGCCCATTTTTCAAGATTTTTTCGCCTTTGGTCACGTTATCACATTATTGATAGTTCACATATTACTTAAATGGCGTTCAAAATAAGGCACAGTTCAACATATAACAGTCCTTAAAGGCATACACTACGGTTTTATCGGCTTCGACCTCCCATTCTCAAAGAGTTTAATTGAACATTTATTACATTTGTCTCTAACTGTCGTTTTTACTCTGTCTTTTCAGTTGCATGAAATTTACTGGAAAAAGACAAGTTTTATTGGCTTTTTATGGAGAAGTAAATGGGCCTATATTCTGATTTGAGTAGCTAGTTGATGTGGCTTTTCATGACTTTTAAAACAATTGTTTTTCGAAAACAAAAAAACACACTTTTTAACTTCGCGTTTTGTTTTTGTCTATATGTTGCCTAGTTTTGTTAATATCACGTCATATATGACATTATTGTCGTGGAAAGAAGGCGCAAGTAAACGAAATCTAATGTTTTTAAAGAATTCCATATGAATTTACTGACTTCGACACAGGTTTTTTTGCACACAAGTAAACTAATTTTGGATTTTTGTCTGTATTTTGTAGATGTAAGACATATTCTAAAAAATTACAGGTCTCAAGCGCTTCCTTTGGACTAATAAACGAACCTATTTAACAATTCCATTTTGTAGCTAATGGCTTTCATGACCCTGAATATAATTTTTTTTCCAAAAATAAAAAGTTTTTACCTAATTTTGCCTTTTTTTCTTTATTTTGTCTACTTGTTACCTATTTCCCTTAATTAGAGGTCGTCTACCACAATATTGGCTTTTGGGGAAGGCTCAATTGAACATATGTTGAGGAGCAAAGAATGGCTGTACGTCTTCGACATCGTTTTCTCTCAGTTTTTGTTTGTTATCTCTATTTTTTGTTCTTTTTGTGACCGCATGAAAAACTAAATGACCAGTCTTATAGAGGGGTATGAGATCATAAACTTCTTAGAGGTGTTCAATTGCTATCTTATGGTATTTATTATTTCAAAGTTTCTTTGTTTCTAAAAGACTAAGCCAACTTTTTAACTTTGCGGTTTTTTGTTCTTTTTTGTCTAATTGTTACCGAGCCTTATTATGGAGTGGTCCGATATCTTTTCTTATGAAATGCAAGTTTTTTGTTTAGTTTCACTTTTATTTGACGCTATTTTGACCTTGTTAATAATTTTTTTTAAAGAATTGGACATAAATCTTTGGATGAAATTAATGTTTGTTGTTATTGTTTTTGAGTTTGTTTTTCGTTTTGACTTGCTTTCTCAAAAATGGCTGATCTCATCAATCTAATGCGGTATTTTTTGCTGAATTATTTGAGTTGGAGGGGATCTTTTTGTTCATACACTTTTTTGAAGAATTCTTGAGTTTTTGGGGGTTTTCTATCTGTTCCTCATTTGGTAGACATTTATGCTAAAAACGTGGATGAGTGGGGTCGGAACTTTATGTGCGAACGCATATTACCGACCTCCTAGTTTGTATCTGGTACCAGTTCATTTGGCAAAGTGGCAGTTTTGCGCGAACTGCAGTGATTTCTACTCAAGGCCCAAGTGAAAGCATGCGGTTAAACAGTCTAAAATGAATTGAGACTTCGATTTACACTTCCAAAATCGCCATGCCCCCTTCCCAAGATTTTTTCAATTTAAAAACTCTTATTAACTCAGAACACTTTTCAATTTATTCGGTTCGAGGTGAAGTGGTTCCACTATAACAGGGAATGCATTAAAAAGAATCGAATGAATTGTTCATTTTTGCAAAAAAAAATCATGAATCAAATAGCCAAATGCTCTTAGATTAAAACTGCAAAAATGCTATTATGTTCACAAACGATTTTGAACACTTCGTCGTCCAGATATTGGCATCATTGATAATGGAGCCATCATTGCAGTTTCGAAATCGCGTCATCTGGTGACGAATACCTCTGCGCGGCGTAGCGGGGGGGGGGGGGGAGGGGGGTCAGATTGACATTACGAGCCGGCACCCCTTCTTTTAATCGATAGTACGCAAATTTGTGGAATTTGGCGACAACGGACAAAAATATTTTATAATTAATAATTAGGATAATCGTTCCTTTGTCGCCATATCCCACATTGCAAGGCTCTTTTTACATGTACTGAGATACGTTTTATGGAATTAAAGAGGTTAAATGAACCAAAAGGTTCACTTAATTTGGTAGTGGCACCGGCTCGTTGTGAACATCCCAGACGAAATCAAGTATGTCCAGACCGAAGATGAATGCACGAATGAGGCGTCACGCGATCAAAATTACAAATTGTGGAGTCATAGAAAAACGCTAAGCACTTTCCGTCTGAGACGGTCTGGACATACTTGATTTTGGCCAGGTACCTCAACCTGGGCAGTGGGGAAAATTAGAATATACTAACCTTGTTGGAATTTTTTGGCTGCTAGTTGGTCCAGTGCAGGCAGGTTGGGCACAGATTGGTGATAGGACATTGAATTAAAAGGACACTAACGCACTAACACAACTACGACTGATAACTACAGGGTAACAACAACAACAACAGTCACGGGAAACAGAGGAGTAAACAACAGTAAACAACTATGAATCACTCAGGCGTAACTAACTCGGGGTGAAACATGAAATAAATGAAAATCGGTGAAACATGAAAAGGAATGTTTGTGGGTTAATTTGATGCGGAATGCTCAAAATTTGAGTAATATTTGGGTTATATCAAATGGTTAACAAATCTAATATGGTTAAAAATAACAAGTTTGGAATAAAAGTTTCAATCATCATTTTGCTCATTAACCTTTTATAGAAAATTCTGACCTGAAGATATTAAAGTTACCAAGTTATCCTACTTCAAACTGTACTTCCAAGTTGAAATAGGACAATTATCTTCAAAGATAACCGCCAGTCTGTCTAGAAAAGCAACATCACCCCCCCCCCCGCCCCTATTCCCTATCCCGCACTTTATACACGGCTTTTGGTCCTTTTTTTAAATTCTTAATTTCAACCCCCCCTGCCCCCCCCCCCATCTCGATCGATGAAACAACTGTCCGCAAAATTCTACAAGTATAAATATTCATCATTTTGTTGCATTCGCACAAAATAAATACTAGTCCAATTTTTCTACTCTAAAATGCAACCCTGAAATAGCGTTAGCTGCAGAAATACAACACGACATTTAATACATTTATTGAAATATTTGCATGCAACGCACTTAAATTTATCAGCTGAGGGCTGGCTTTTTTGATCAAGCATGAAGTTGGTAACCGTTATTTGGCGCATGATCAAACAAACACACGTACAAATTAACAATAACATTCAGTCATGAATGGCGGCGGTGTAAAATGTAGTACACACGAGTAAGATAGTGCTGGTGCAACATATCAAAATAGGTTTGCATTGCCATCTTTATAGATAAACAGTACTAACTTTATTTCCTTTTTAACGACGCCCAACAACAATAGTAATACATTGCTGTTGTTTTAGTGTAGATCAATAAACAAGTTTTCCATAACACCACGCTCTATTTGCAGCATAAAAAGTGAGGAAAAGTAAATAAAACATAAGTGCAGTGTGTATTAGCCATACAGTCACAATATGGTTAACTGCAGGCGCCAAAAGCCATGCATATTTTTGTTTACAAAGTCACTTTCAAGTTGAATATTACCAGTAGATGTTGGTTATGACTTTAGTAATAACATGCCTATTTCGCCAAATAACCATCCAGCTTTTCAACTCAATAAAATTCGTTTTTCATTTTGCTTTCTTTTTCAAGTAATTTTTTTCCTCTTTAGCGTGCATTGATTTTTTCGTCATTGTTTATGACATGAATAAAAAGCTCACTTCTTCAGAGCTTATCTTTAATGAACCGTTTAATTTGCAACTTGACCGATAAACTGCGAATTTCAAAAAGGGTGGTTTTATTTTAAAAGGAAAAATTGCTCTTGATTGTTTACGAAGAAGGGCAAAAATTAAGTTAAGCCGAGCCAACATATGCAACTTTTTTCAAGAAAAAAATAATGCAACCGGAAAAAAGGCGAGAGGAACTCCGTTATAAATATGATGTTTATTTTTAATTGAGAATTTTATGCTAATTACTTCTAGCTTGTGAAAAGATCTAGGTCTTGACACAGTTTTTTTCATACTACACTAATAGTTTCCGAGAAAACCAAACTCATAAAATGTAATTCGAGGCCCCGAAGTAAAAAGAACCCAAATTTAACCGTATCGTACGGCAGCTATGGTCTCAATTTGAAAATTCTGTGATAATTGCCAAGGTGAAAAAAATACAAACGAAAAACAATTACTTGGTATTTTTACTTTACATCGAAAGAACTTATCTTGTGACATCTTATGGGACAAACTTATAACCAAAGCCAAATAAAAGAAAAATTTATTACCTAGTCAGAGGTAATTTTTGTTCCATTTTTTCGTTTGGAACAAAAACTATTCCATTTTAAGTATCTATTTTCAACAAAAGCTTAGAATAACAATTGGCACTTTGATGAATATGTGTACTTAAAAATAGCTATGATGCGGCCAGCCACAATCCAGAGTCCTTTTGATGTTTAACGCTACAATCCGTCTTGTGCAAGCTATTAGATCATCATCTTTACAATAATTTTTTTTTCAAAATTGGGAAAATGTGTATGAGAGGCCGGTTTTATTTCTCCAGCCTATTTTTCTTTTTTGTTTACCCATCGTAGAGAAAAAAGATACAAATTTTTGCTAATTTTGATTTATAAAAAATCTACAAAATTTTATGTCATTATGTGAGGGGAGCTATATAAAAAATAGGAAAATGTAAAAAGAGGGAAAAATAGCGGGGAGAGGGTAAAAAATTATTATAATAAACTGTGATAAAACATATTATATTAATGAACAAGCTGTTATAATAATTTACTGTTCACATAGTGTTTTCAAAGTTTCCAAATAAAGAATCTGAGTTTTATATTATTTGTGAAACATTTCTGCTATTTTCTGATTTTTTAAGCTATTGTATTAACTTTTTTTGCAATTTTATTGTTTTTTTCATACTACACTAATAGTTTCCGAGAAAACCAAACTCATAAAATGTAATTCGAGGCCCCGAAGTAAAAAGAACCCAAATTTAACCGTATCGTACGGCAGCTATGGTCTCAATTTGAAAATTCTGTGATAATTGCCAAGGTGAAAAAAATACAAACGAAAAACAATTACTTGGTATTTTTACTTTACATCGAAAGAACTTATCATGTGACATCTTATGGGACAAACTTATAACCAAAGGCAAATAAAAGAAAAATCTATTACCTAGTCAGAGGTAATTTTTGTTCCATTTTTTCGTTTGGAACAAAAACTATTCCATTTTAAGTATCTATTTTCAACAAAAGCTTAGAATAACAATTGGCACTTTGATGAATATGTGTACTTAAAAATAGCTATGATGCGGCCAGCCACAATCCAGAGTCCTTTTGATGTTTAACGCTACAATCCGTCTTGTGCAAGCTATTAGATCATCATCTTTACAATAATTTTGTTTTCAAAATTGGGAAAATGTGTATGAGAGGCCGGTTTTATTTCTCCAGCCTATTTTTCTTTTTTTGTTTACCCATCGTAGAGAAAAAAGATACAAATTTTTGCTAATTTTGATTTATAAAAAATCTACAAAATTTTATGTCATTATGTGAGGGGAGCTATATAAAAAATAGGAAAATGTAAAAAGAGGGAAAAATAGCGGGGAGAGGGTAAAAAATTATTATAATAAACTGTGATAAAACATATTATATTAATGAACAAGCTGTTATAATAATTTACTGTTCACATAGTGTTTTCAAAGTTTCCAAATAAAGAATCTGAGTTTTATATTATTTGTGAAACATTTCAGCTATTTTCTGATTTTTTAAGCTATTGTATTAACTTTTTTGCAATTTTATTGTTTTTTTCATACTACACTAATAGTTTCCGAGAAAACCAAACTCATAAAATGTAATTCGAGGCCCCGAAGTAAAAAGAACCCAAATTTAACCGTATCGTACGGCAGCTATGGTCTCAATTTGAAAATTCTGTGATAATTGCCAAGGTGAAAAAAATACAAACGAAAAACAATTACTTGGTATTTTTACTTTACATCGAAAGAACTTATCTTGTGACATCTTATGGGACAAACTTATAACCAAAGCCAAATAAAAGAAAAATCTATTACCTAGTCAGAGGTAATTTTTGTTCCATTTTTTCGTTTGGAACAAAAACTATTCCATTTTAAGTATCTATTTTCAACAAAAGCTTAGAATAACAATTGGCACTTTGATGAATATGTGTACTTAAAAATAGCTATGATGCGGCCAGCCACAATCCAGAGTCCTTTTGATGTTTAACGCTACAATCCGTCTTGTGCAAGCTATTAGATCATCATCTTTACAATAATTTTTTTTTCAAAATTGGGAAAATGTGTATGAGAGGCCGGTTTTATTTCTCCAGCCTATTTTTCTTTTTTGTTTACCCATCGTAGAGAAAAAAGATACAAATTTTTGCTAATTTTGATTTATAAAAAATCTACAAAATTTTATGTCATTATGTGAGGGGAGCTATATAAAAAATAGAAAAATGTAAAAAGAGGGAAAAATAGCGGGGAGAGGGTAAAAAATTATTATAATAAACTGTGATAAAACATATTATAATAATGAACAAGCTGTTATAATAATTTACTGTTCACATAGTGTTTTCAAAGTTTCCAAATAAAGAATCTGAGTTTTATATTATTTGTGAAACATTTCTGCTATTTTCTGATTTTTTAAGCTATTGTATTAACTTTTTTGCAATTTTATTGTTTTATAGCAGTCATTAGGCATTGGAACACCTTTTTCCAGCAAATATTTTGCAGATACCAGAAGATTACATTTCTGGGTCATAAGACTGTGTTTCAGTGGAGGAGAGCGACGCAAAATGATAAACTTTGTAAGTTTTCGCCAAATTTTGGCAGTCTTTCATTTTCTCTACAAAAATACAAAATGTTCTCGATTCGGAAAACAAAAAAGAAACAGACGAAAAAGATCTTATAAAAATGTTTATGTGCTCCTTCTCTGAATTACTGTTTAGGTTTATTAAAAAAACAACAATTCAACAGTTTTCTGACGTATCCAACACAAAAAGTCTGATAACACGTGGAAATCCTACACAGTTAAACAAACACTTAATCAAAAGCTAATTTTTTAAGAGAACGAGAGATAGATTTAAAAAATTCGAAATACATATCTGAACACACTATTATAGGAGCAAATTGAATTCTCTGTTTTGTAGACTTGCCAATTTAGCATAAGCAGTATTTGCAAATTACTTAACTTTGATTCGAAAATCACTGGAAAATGAAACCGGCAAACACCCGATTGCACCAGCCTGCCCGATTTAACTAATTTTTAAAAACTTTTTTTTTCGTTATTAAAAAAACACAAAGGACTACATTTTCCATTTGCAAAGTACAGTTAGAAAGATAAAAATCTCTCTGCAAAATTCTACATTTTTTGAGTACAAGACGTATGAACTTAAAATCCTCATCTGTTAACGTCTTCTCCAAAAACTAACTTAACATAACATTCTACTGCAATTTTGGATTTCATTTTATTATTTAGCTTAAAACTTTCAATTGGTGCTTTTTTTGAACTACAAGATTCCGTGTAAATCAGATGTTCAATGCCAAATAATTGACAGGACTATAGGTGAAAACACTCTATCGAAAGTTTAAATTCATCGAGATAGTCAACTGTATTCAAACGGAGGCAAAAAAGCTCATCATAAGGGCTTGGCAAGTTTATCTGTATTTGTTTGCAGGTATTTTGTCTCAGCCGCTTTTCGGCTCAGATCGGTCACCGATAAGTTTTCGAAACATAAAAATATTAAGCGTAAAAAGAGCGCAATCGATTTCGTTTATTAGTAGGCTCAACGAAAATTATGTTAAACGAACTTTTTCTGAGCTCTCTGCGTATAAAAGAACGCATATAAGGTTTACATGGTAAAGAAATTACGTAATAAAACTTTCTCTCTCTCATTTCTCGCTGGATAGACTTAAAAAGATTGCTCACTTTATTTACTCAGTAACAGGAACTATAAAATGTTTTTAACATGATGATAAGAAGTATTTTGGAACATTCTGAGTTACGAACAGTGTCGGAGAGCCGTCCTGTTTTAGTCCCTAGTGGTTAAATTTGTAAAGACTATTCGAAAAAAAAATCTCTCATTTGTTAAATGTTAAGCAGTTACTGTTAATTAGGCAATGCTTTATAAGATAAGTGCTGGTAAGATAATGTGGTAAATGACTTAAACTTCTCGGACATTATGGTCTTGAGCCGCCGTGATTTTTTTCAATTGTATTCATCTGAATTTTGTTAGTTAATTAAAAACAAAATGTAAGATATTGGGGCCAAAAAGGGATTTTTTATGCGAACTGCAGCTTTGTTCAGTTTAATTGTTTGTGGAAACTCACGTGAGTTTCTGCAAATACAATTGAAATACAATGTTTCGTGACTGATATGCTATAAGACTAGGGTCCGGGACCTCACTTGACAGGAGTGAATCAAAATCTTGTTTGAAAACTTAAAAACTAACACCATTAATAAAATGTTTGGATGTTTTTATTTTGTCTCTCAATTATTGAGTCCAACGGCGCGCGACAGCCGTTTTCGGCAAGTTTATGTGAGTGTAATTTTCTTGCAAGAATTGAATATCTTGTAAGGTTTTTACCGGAAAGAATGACGTTCTACCGGATTCTGTCAAAATCTGCCTCATTTTTCAAGATAATCATTCGATTGATTTCAAAAAAGGGGTAAAAATACCAATTGTTCACAGACGCGCCCCAGCAAGATAGAAGTAGATGGAGTTACAGGAAAAGTGTCTCCAGAACAGTTTCGAACTGCAAGGTTATTCGAAAACACAGTTTTTGCACGCTTCAGAGGAAAGGCATTAAAAAGGAAAAGTCCGAGGTTCGATTTTTGGCAAAAGTTGTATTATGTGGTACCGTGTAATTGAAACTAATTATTTTAGTAAATTAGATACCAAGCCAACCAGCAATTGATTAAACAAAAAATTAATAAGAAAATTGAGCGAAAATCAAATTTAATGCAAATTTTGATCCGAAAAATAATTACAGCTTCATTAGCACTCCAAGCCAGCTGATTGAGACATGCATATAATTATGCATACAAAATAGCCATGCTTTGAATTAATTGAATAAAAATAAGAGAACGCAAAAACCATTCAAAAAATTGCTTGTTTAGCAAAAGTCAGATTGAATCATTGCAGCTCAATTTGAGAGAAATTCAATCATTTTTAACCACGCCCTTTGGATGTCACAGAGGCTTACAAAGGCGTACAAATTTTTATATTCCGCCTTCTTACAATATTTAAGACATGCAATGAATATTAGATTTAAAAGCACCGAATCGAGTTTTCATATTGAGAAAATTGAAAAAAAATAGACTGCACATCTTTCTAAGATTGATCAAATGTCTGGCACCACAATTTTCATTTGCATCCTTGAGTCGAGTCTAACATGAATTGATGCAAAATAGTTTTATTGGATCATGTTTAATTTTATTTTGGAGGTAGGAACCATATGAAAGTAAAACTGTCTCCTATTGAGTCAATTTTGGCCAATAAATTTTATTTGCCTAATAAATTTTACTCCATTCTGGACAATTACGTAATCGATTCCGATTGTTTTGAAACTTGTATTCGTAGTATGCTCGACAACAAAGAACGTGTTTATTAAAAAGAGAAAAATTTTTTAAGTTAAAAAATTTAGACAGTTGATGCGTAAAATTGACTTATTAAACACCCCTTTTTTCCTGTTCCTCTTGAATGGTCTCAGTATAAGTAACTAAATGAATTTTGAACATATAATCTAATTTTGAATAGCTCTGTAACGGTGCTGAAACAGACAAATTGCCTCCTAGCATTCGTTCAGTACGAAGCTTTATAATCTAAATTCGCTTAATTATTCGAAGATTGAAAATTTGTCACTGAGCACAAATTTATTCATTTATAAATCTCAAAAAGTTCTACCGATTGAGCTTCGTCCAGTGAAACCAATAGATAGCAATTGCCACACTTTGGTTTTTTAGAGGAAACAGAAAACATTTTTTGCAAAAAAATAAAAGCTGTCGATCGTCAACCACATTTTCTATTGCGTTGGTTTGATTGATTATTAATATAACTGATACCATTTGATGTCAAAATAAAAAAGTTATTGATAGAATGTCAGTTCGATTGCTTAAAGTTTTGCGTAAATGTTTGTTAAGTTTAACAGATCTTTTACTTCCATTTGGTTGTCTCTAGTAGTTTATCTGATGCTACGTTAATAATGTAGATAAAATGTGTTGCTATATCTGAAAATGTGGTTTGAAAACTGTTAAAATATCGATCAAACTATAGTCTTCAACTTAGTGAGAGTTAATAGAAAGAAAGTTTAACTTACCAGATTACCGATACATTGATTTTAATCACAAAGTTTATATAAAAGAATCGTCAAGAAATGGTGCTTAGAATCAATATTAAGTTCAAATTGGTAATTCTAGATAACTGATATTATATTGAGATTGTTTGATGTAAAATCGTCCCAGCATGTATTGAAAGATTATGATACCACCGGAAATGTGAACGAATTCTTAGAAAAGTGTAAATGCATACAATCTATGGTACCCCTTGAGACTGATTTGCAGAAGCAAACCAAATTGCATAACCCTTTCGACCCCCACTGTAAATCATGGATCTTGGTGCAACGATTAGTTTTGTATCTTGACTTTCTTGCACTGATAGTGGGTATATATACAGCTGGCTTTTGATCCCTTTTTCGTCTCTAAAATCAAAATACCATCTTGATCTAATAATCAGATCTCTCCTGTAAATCTTTAAATTCTACTGTAAAATATCGTTTTTGTTATTCTCCCATTTTGAAAAAAAAAATCTTCCTACTTAGTTAAAAAAACGCCTTTTATTCCGCTTCCGATAACCCATAACCCAACAGGTTACGGGCCCAGCTTTTTTTAAGTAAAAAAAACTAATTTCCAAAATAAAAATATTTTGTTGCTTACAGTCATAATCGTTTTCTGCTTTGTACCTTTTCTTTTCACAACTGTTTTGCCTGCTCAAACTACAATTGATCAACAGACAGTGAAGCTGCTGAACTACACAGGAAAAGCACAGGACATTCCAATCTGGAGCACGAGATTTGTGGCGATGATGCAGACAAAGGGACTCTATAAATTAATACTTGGGACAAAAGAGCAACCCAATGAGCCTGCACCACTAGCCAAGGGGGCAAGCAATGATGGGAAGAAGAACCACAAGGTGCTGACGGATGCATATGAGAAGGAAGTTGCAGACATCAAGGAGCAACTGAACAATGTGTGGTGCCATCTGGCTCTGACTCTAGATGCAACAACCCTAAAAATGATGAGACATGGCTGTGTGGGAGATGATGGCATCGGAGATGGACCAAAGGCTTGGAAGCTTTTGCAAGAGAGATTTCAGAGTGTTGAGAAACCGACAGTTGTGACTTTGGTGGCACAGCTGGCTCGACTGAAGCTCGAGGATTCTGAGGATTTGGATAGCTTCTTCATCGGAGAACAAGAGTTGCTCACAAGGCTACAAGAAGCAGGGACAGGAGTCTCAGAGACCCTCTTCAACGCCTTGGTCCTCAATGTTCTGCCAATGAGGTATGAAAGTTTTGTTGTACGGGAACGGGAAAGCTTCAACCCGGCAACGAACTCCACAGAGTTGAGGAAAAGGCTGCAGAACATTCATGAGAACACATCACAGAGACACAAGGAACAAAGTGGTTCAGTGTCACTGGCAGTGAATCGTGACTTCAAGAAGGGCCTCAAGAAAGGAAACTGCTTTGTGTGTGGGATCCCTGCACACTTTGACAAATTATGGTGCTAAGATTAGTTTTGTATCTCGAATTTTTTGCACTGATAGTGGGTATAATTACAGCTAATTTCTGAGCCTACTTTTACTCCCAAAATCAAATCATCAACTTGATCTAATAATCAGATCTCTCCTATAAATCTCTAAATTCTACTGTAAAATATCAATTTTGTTATTCTCTCTTTTTGAGAATTTAATTTCCCTACTTAGTTAAAGAACGCTTTTATTCCGCTTGCAAAAACCCATAACCCAACAAAGCCTCTTTAAAAGGTTTTTAATAAAATATTGTTATAATTTTAGGATTAATAAGTACAAAACACTTGCTCTTTGTTTCGAAAAAGTGTGTTTACTACTAGAAAACCTAATTATGTCAAAATCAGGTTTTTCATATAAGTTTATGTCAGAAAAGCACACTAGTAGTTCACATAGAGATGTACATAAATTTGCAATATTTTGATTTAAAAAATTTGGAAATGTTTGAGTAATGTCAGTTCCTTCTTGAATAACATGTAACAAAAAGTTAATTCATCCAAAATCTCGGCAGAGACATGGCCACTTGCTTTGATCCAAACAATACTAGAGGAAGTACAATGTTCATAGTGCCGAATTCTTGAAGTCAACAAAAAGAAAAAAGAGAATTTTAATGGTAAATTTGATACCAACAAAGGAATCGTCAAAGGTTAAAAAATGGCAATGTGAAGATTTTCCTTATATCGCAATCTGAAGATTTTCCTTATATTAATAACAATAAGTCACGTTAAATGGAAAAAAAGAGCTTGTTTCAATTTTTTGCGATAATTTTTCTATAGTACCTTAGATTCTTTTGATGAACGGAATCCATTTTCACTAACAAAAAAGTGTTTTTGATATAATTGTGGTAATCTATTGTTTTTAATGCTGTTACTTTGATCACCATGAGAAACAATTGCGAATATATCATGTAAAAAAAGCAACTATCTTTTTTTGTTTTGCTTTGATCGTCTGTCAACTTCCAAAATTCTTCGTTGTTAAGAGCAAAAGATAATTATATCTACTTTAAAGTACATTTATATGTGTACATTTAGTTTTATTGGAGTAATATATCAAGTATTTTGAAATAAAGGCATAAACCAGAGATTAGTTTAGACACAATGGGGAGATACACAATACCAGTTCTCTTTTCAACTAAATCTGCTTGAATATAGTTACAGATTATGCTTTTGAAACTGGGATGGCATAAACACAAAAACTTGTATTATGATTAATGATTATATTTCGATAAATTTGAAGTAATTTAAGTAAGAATGATCTTTTTATGATTTTCCTTTTATGATTTTTTTTTACTTTGATATCACAAATTAGCAAAGATTTCATCTCTTTTTGACATCGAGTTTGCATTTTGCACTAACATTTGCTTTAATATTTTGATTTCATAAAGCAGCTTTAAAAATGTTGCAATTGCTTTTTTATAATACATTCAGCGAAAATTAACCCGTACTCCACTTATTAGCAATTAACGAAACTATTTTTCAGTAAAATTTTATTTGAAGAACAATGAAGTCTGAGAGAATAACCAGACGGGAAAATTTTGATCCAATAACCTTTTTGACAGATGAAAAACTTTTTTCCAAGAACATACTATCATGTTTCTCGAAGAACATACATTATAAAACACTAACGAAAAATACCTTTTTTTCTGTTAGAAATAAAGATGAAAGCGTGAAACCAAGTTGTTTTAGCTTGAACATTAATTAGTAGAATTTCTTGAGAATATAGATTTAACTGTGACTTTATAAAATTTATTCAAATACAATTAAAATTAAAGATAAACATGCTCAATTGCCCGGCATCTTTTTAACAGCAATCAAAACTCTATAGAGATGCGAAAAACGCTGACAATATCCACCCCGAGAAAAACATTCGTTCCCAATTGTACTGATTTTACATCATTGATAATTGTGTTTGTTTTCATCCCAGCTATTCTACCTAAATCATTCAGAATTTTGGCACGAAAAATCATTTTAAGCATGAGTTTTTCGACTTTACTGTGATAGTCAGAAAGTTTTAATAACAAAAAAAAGAGAAAAAAGCGGCGAAAAAAAATAATAATCATAAAAATTTTTAATGGTAAGAAACTCATTTTAATTTATTAAATTTAAAGACATCATAAGAATGAGAACAATCTCTTGATGCCATCAAAAACCCTTCGTCAAGAATTAAAAGAATTAAATTAAATTTTAGTGATATATTAGAAGAAAAAATTAAATGGGAAATTGGCTCAATATTTTTTGTCAATACAGACGATCAGTAAAAAAAGAAAGCCATTTTTGGTTTTTTTCAGAAACAGTTTAAACATATTTGTTTGTTCTGGGCGGTTGTCATTGCAAGTTGAACTTAAATTAGTATTCCCAAAATCTTGCTGCAGAAACTTATGTAGGCAAAAAACTAAACAAAAGTTCAATACATTATCAATCCATATTTGTCAAGATAAAAAGTATTCTCAAACTCAATACATCGACGTAACCCAGACAACTTAAGTACCAACATTCTTGCATAAAATTTTTTTTACATTGTCTCAGATACTTTTAGTCCTCTTCTTTCAATTTATTTTTTTTATTCAATAGGCTTTGCCTAACAGTTAATACCAACAATTGGAATGTCCTGGGTCGAGGTGTCACACTAAAAATTGCTTAAAAAAGATATAAGATTTGCGGTGAATTCTAAAGAAAAGTGTAAGATTTTGCGCTCAATGCGATTTTGCGCTGAATGGGGTGATAAAAAACTTTTAAGGGGCGAATTTTTTTCCCGCTTAAGCGGTGAAAGCAAATTGTTCACCGCTGCCATCAGAATGCGCTAAAAAAAATTTAGCGCTAGCAGGATGCGGTAAAAAAATTACCGCTAAAATTACAAATCTTACAAAAATTCCCCGCTAATTTCAGTATAATATTGAAGTAATCATTGAAATCACTGAAGTAAGTGAAAGATGCCGCTGTGGAATAAGAAGTTGTTGACATGCAGGAGGTGAGACGTTCGAACCCGTGTACGGCAATTTCTTTTTTGTAAGGAATGCGGTGACAGAAAATTTTTCACCGCTAAAAACTGCGAATCTTACAAAAATTCGCCGCTTTCACCGCATTCAACGATAAAAGATGCGGGCGCTTAGCGGTGAGGAATGTTTTTCCCGCTATTCACCGCTAATCTTACATTATTTTTTGACCAAACCAAGGTTGGCTTCAGTGATAATCCAATTTTTCACACCTGGTCTCATCACATCTCCCGTAATATGTTACC